>NW_027511033.1:0-28942 GCF_048772815.1 Callospermophilus lateralis | reverse complement strand
GTTACCAGAGGAGCAAGGCCCAGGGGAGCATAGCCAAGGAGAAAAGGGCAAGGGGGACAAGGGCCCAGTGAGCTCAGTACCAGGGATAGCAGGTCCCAGGGGAGGAGGCCCAGGGAAGCAGGGCAATAGGCAGCAGAGCCAGGGGAAGCAGAACCCAGGAGAAGCAGGGAACAGGGGGATTAGGGTCCGGGGGAGCTGGGCCCATGGGGAGCAGGGCCCAGGAAAAGAAGGACCCAGGGAACAGGACTGGAGGGAATAGGGCCCAGGGGAACAGGGCCAGGGGAAGAGGGCCAAAGGACAGGAGGTTCTGGGGAGCAGTGCCCAGGAGAGCAGGGGTAGTAGGAGCAGAGCCCAGGGGTAGCAGTACCAGAGGAGCACAGCCCAGGGGACCAGGGACAGGGAGGGTCAGGGCCCAGGGGAGCATGCCAGGGGGTATAGGACCAAGGAGAGCAGGTCCAGGGTCGTAGGGCCCTAGGAACCAGGACTGGGGGGAGCAGGGCCCAGGGGAGAAGGGCCAGTAGGAGCTGGGCCCAGAAGGAGCAGGACCACGTGGAGCAGGCCCCATAGAAAGGAGGCCTACAGGGAGAAAGGCCCAGGAGAGCATGGCTAGGAAGAGCAGATCCCACAGGGAGTTGGGGCACGGGAAGCAAAACCAGGGTCGCAGGGACAATGGAGAGCAGGACCAGGGGGAGGAGGGACCAGGGAGAGCGGGGCACAAAGGAACCAGGGTCCATGGAAGCAAATCAGGGGAAGCAGGGCCCAGAGAGCAGGTCCAGGAGTGAGCAAGGCCCAGTGAAGAACGACCAGGAGGAGCAGGATCTGGGGGAGCAGGACCAGAGGGAGCAGGGCCAGGGGAGCGGGGCCCAAGGAAGCAGGACCAGGGAGAGCAGGGCCAAGAAGTTGCAGTGCTCAGGGGAAACAGAGCCCAGGAGGAGTAGGGCACATGGGAATAGGGCACATGGGAGCAGGGCCAGGAGGAGCAGGTTTTAGGTTGAGCAGTACCAGGAGGAGCAGGTACCGGGGGAGCAGGCCCCGGGGAAGCAGTGCGAGGGACAGCAGGGCCAGGGACAGCAGGGTCCTAGGGTAAGCAGGACAGGGGGGAGCTGGGTTCAGGGAGAGGAGGTCCAGGGGTAGCAGAACCCAGTAGATCAGTGCTAGGGATAGCAGAGCCCACAGGGAGTAGGGGCAGGGAGAGCAGTACAGGTGAGCAGGGCCCATGGGGAACAGGACCAGGGGGAGCAGTGCCTAGGGGGAGCAGGGCACAGGGAAAACAGGGCCCAGGGGGAGCAGAGCCCAAGAGCAGGACCAGGGAAGAGCCGGACTCAGTGAGCAGTGCCACGAGGAGCAGGGCCCAAGGGGGAGAAGGGCCCAGCAGAGCAGGGCCAGGAGGAAAAGGGCCCAGGGGTGGCAGGGCCCAGCGGAATAGGGCCCAGGGGAGCAGGGCCAGAGGGAGCAGGCACAGAGAGTAGGGCCCTGAGGAACAGAGTCAGGGGAGCAGGAACAGGGGAGCAGGACTGGAGGGAGTAGGGCCCAGGGGACAGAGCCAGGGTGGGCAGGGCCCAAGAGTAGCAGGTGGGGCAGGTTCCAGGGAGAGGAGTATTAGAGGACCAGGGATAAGGAGAGCAAGGCTAGGTGTGCAGAGCCCACAGGGAGTAGATCCTGGAGGAGAAGGGCCAGGGGAGCAGGGCCCAGGCGGAAAAGGGCCCAGGGAGAGCATTACCAGGGGGAGCAGGTCCTGCAGGAGCTGGTCCCGGGGAATTAGGGCAAGGGGGAGCTGGGATAGCTGGAGCAAGACCCAAGAGAATCAGGGAACAGGGCGAGAAGGGCCCAGGGGATAAGGGCCCATGCAGAGCAAGATGAGGTGGAGCCGGGCCCAGGGGTGAAGGGTCCAGGGGAAGTAGGGTGCAGAGGAGCATGGCCCAGGGGAGCAGGGCCAGGTGAAGTTGGGCCCAGGAAAGCAGGGCCAGGTGAGCAGGGCCAGAGGGAATGGGGCCCGGGAAGCAGGAACAGGGCGAGCAGGGCTAAGCGGGAGCAGGACTCAGGAAGAGGTGAGCCCAGTTGGGAGCAGGACCCAGGAAAGCAGGGCCAGGAGGAGCAGGGCCTAGGAGAATCAGAAATCAGGGAGAATAGGGTCTGGGGTATTACGGACCATTTGGGGCAAGATCATGGGGAGCAGAGCCCACAGAGAGCAGGACACAGGGGTAGCAGGGCTCAGGGGAGCAGGGCCCAAAAGGAGCAGGGTCAAGGGAAGCAGGGCCAGGGGAAGCAGGGCTGAGGCGGAGCAGGGCAAAGGGGAGCAGGGCCATGGTGTTCAGGGCCAGGGTTTAAGTACAGGAGGTGCAAGCCCCATGGAGAGCAAGGCCATGGTTATCAGGACCAAGTGGGGCTGGCCACAAGGAGAGCAGAACCAGGGGATTAAGGCCAGGTGGAGAAGGGCCCAATGTAAGGGGGAACAGTCACACAAGAAATCAGGACCAGACGGAGCAGGGCCAAATAGAGCTGGGCCCAGGGGAGCAGGGTCAGGGGGAATACAGCCTGAGTGAGCAGGACCAGGGGGAGCATGGCCCAGGGGAGCAGGGCCACAGAGGAGCACAGCTAAGGGGAGTAGGGCCCAGAGGTGCAGAGCCAGGGGGAACAGGGCAAGGAGGATCATGGCTAGGGGGATCAGGGTCCAGGAGAAGAGAGAACAGGGGAAAAAGGGTCAGGGAGAGCAGAGCCCATGGGGAGCAATACCAGGGGGAGCAGGGCCCAAGTGGGAAGGTCCCAGGGGAAATAGGGCAAGGGGAGCAGAGTCAAGGAGGAGTATAGCCCAGGAGAGCAGGCGCAAGGAAAGCAGGGACCAGAAGAGCAGGGCCCATGGGGAGAAGTTCCAGAGCAAAGGGCCCATGGGGAGCAGCCAACGGTTGCAGGACACAAACGGTGCAGGGCCCAGGGGAGCAGGGCCCATGGGGAGCAAACAAGGGGGAGCAGGGTCCAGGGGGAGATGGGCCCAGGGGAAGTAGATCCCAGGGGAGCAGGGCCAGGGGAAGCAGGACCCAAGAGTGCAGGGCCCAAGTGAGTAGAGCCAGGGGGAGCATGGCCAGGGATTAGGGCCAGTAAGCTTATGGCCCATGGGGAGCAGGGCCCATAGGGAGCAGGGCCCATAGGGAGCAGGGCCAGGAAAACAGGAACAGAGGGAGCAGGGTACAGGGGAGCAGGTTCAAGGGGAACAGGGCCAGGGGGAGGAGGGCCAAGGGAATGAGGTGCAGACAAGCAGTTCCAGGGGGAGTTAGGAGCAGGGATCAGGACCAAGGGGAGAAGGTCCTAGGAGGAGCTTGACCCAGAGGGAGCAGAGCCCAAGGTCAACAGGTCTAGGGGGAGCAGGGCCTGGGGAAGCAGGGCCATGGGGGAGCAGGGACTGGGGGAGAAGGCCTGGGGAAGTAGGGCCTGGGGAGCAGTGTCTGGGGAAGAGGGCCAGGGGAAGCAGAACCCAGCGAAGCAAAACTAGGGGGAGCAGGACCCAGGAGGATCATGGCCCAGGGGGAGCACGGCCCTGAAGGAGCAGGGCCCAGGGGAACAGGGCCCAGGAGGAGCAGAACCAGCAGAAGCAGGGCCCAGGGGAGTAGGACTGGGGGGAGTAGGGCCCCGGGGAGCAGGGCCTGGGGGAGCAGGGTACGGGGGAGCAGGGCCCAGGGAGAGGAGGACCAGGAGGAGCAGGCCCCAGGAGATCAGGGCTAGAGGGAGCAGAGGGCACAGGGAGTAGGGCCAGGGGGTGCAGGACCAGAGGAGCAGGGCCCAGGGGGAGCAGAACCAGGGCATCAGGGCCCAAGGAGCAGGGCCAGGGAGAGCAGGGCCAGAGGGAGTGGGACCTGTGGAAGCAGGACTAGGGAAAGCAGGTCCAAGGGGGAGCAGGGCCTAGGGGAGCACAGACTGGGGGAGCAGGACTCACGAGGAGCAGAGCCCAAGGGAACAGGGTCAGGAAGAGAAGGTACCAGTGGAGGAGGGCCCATTGAGCAGAGCCAGGATAAAAGGGCCAGGGGGAGCAGGGCCAGGGGGAGAAGAGACCAGGGAAGCAGGGCCAGGTGAAGCAGGTCCCAAGAAAGCAGGGCCCAGGGGAGCAGGGCCAGGAAGAGCAGGGCCCAAGGGAGCAGGACTAGAGGAAGCAGGGCCCAGGGTAGAAGGGCCAATGGCGAGAAGGACCAGGGGGAGCAGGGCCCAGGAGTAGCAGGGCACAGGGAATAAAGGGCCACGGGGGAGCAGAACCAGGGGGAGAAGAGCCCAGGGAGCAGGGTCAGAAGGGAGCAGGGCACAGGGAAACCAGGGCCCAGGGGAACAGAACCAAGGGGAGCAGGGCCCAGGGGAGCAAAACCAGGAGAAGCAGCACCTGGGGGAGCAGACCAGAGGGAGCAAGGCTAAGGGGAGTAAACCCTAGGGGAGCAGGGTCAGGGGAAAAAAGGCCAGGTGGAGCAGGGCCATAGGGAGAGGCGACCAGAGAAGCAGAATCAGGGGAACACGGCATAGGGGGAGCAGGGCTCAGGGGGAGCAGAGCCAAGGGAAGAACAGGACCCAGGAGACAAGGTCCAGGAGGAGCAGTGCCCAGGGGAAGCAGGACCAGGGGAAGAACAACCCAGTGGAGCAGGGCCACGGGAAGCAGGACATAGGGGAGCTGGTTCCAGGGGAGCAGGATACAGGGGGAGCAAGGCCCAAAGCAGAAGGGCCAGGGAGAGCAGGACACAGAGGGAGAAGGGCCAGGGAGATCAGGTCCTAGAGTAGCAGGCCCCAGGGGAGCAGAGCCAGGGAAAGTAGTGCCAGGAGAAAAGGGCCAGGGGGAGCAGTGCCAGGGGGAGCAGAGCCCAGGGGAGAAGGCCAAGGGAAGCAAGGCCCAGAAGAGCAGGGCCCAGGGGAGCAGGGCCTGGTGTGCAGGGCCCAGGGGAGCAGGACTGCGGGAAGTAGGGCCCAAGGGAGCAGGACCATGAGGAGCAACACCCAGAGGAGCAGAACCGGGCAGAGCAGGGCCCAGGGAGAGGAGGACCAGGGGGTGCAGAGCCCAGGAGAGCAGGGATAAGGGGAACAGTGCCTACAGGGAGTAGGGCCAGGGAAAGAAGTTACCAGAGGAGCAGGGACCAGGGGAGCATAGCCAGGGAGAAAAGGGCAAGGGGGACAAGGGCAAAGTGAGAGCAATACCAGGGAGAGCAGGTCCCAGGGGAGGAGGCCCAGGGAAGCAGGGCAATAGGGAGCAGGGCCAGGGGAGCAGAACCCAGGAAAAGCAGGGAACAGGGGGATAAGGGCCCGGGGGAGCTGGGCCCATGGGGAGCAGGGCCCAGGAGAAGAAGGGCCCAGGGGAAAAGGACTGGAGGGAATAGGACCCAGGGGAACAGGGCCAGGGGGAAGAGGGCCAAAGGACAGGAGGATCTGGGGAGCAGGGCCCAGGAGAGCAGGGCTAGTAGGAGCAGAGCCCACAGGGAGTGGGGCCTGAGGGAGCTGGGACAGGGGAGCAGGGTTCGAGGGTAGCAGAGCCCAGGGGGTAGAGGGCCTAGCAGAGCAGGGCCAGGAGGAGCAGGGCCCAGGGGTAGCAGTACCAGAGGAGCACAGCCCAGGGAAGCAGGGACAAGAAGGATCAGGCCCAGGGGAGCAGGTCTGGGGGAATAGGACCAAGGAGTGCAGGTCCAGGATCATAGGGCCCAAGGAACCAGGATTTGGGGGAGCAGGGCCCACGAGAGAAGGGCCAGTAGGAGCAGGGCCCAGGAGGAACAGGACCACATGGAGCAGGCCCTATAGAAAGGAGGCTTACGGGGAGAAAGGCCCAGGAGAGCATGGCTAGGGGGAGCAGTTCCCACAGGAAGGTGGGGCACGGGAAGCAAAACCAGGGTAGCAGGGACAATGGAGAGCAGGACCAGGGGGAGGAGGGACCAGGGGGAGCGGGACACAGGGGAACCAGGGTCCAGGGAAGCACAATCAAGAGGAGCAGGGCCCAGAGAGCAGGTCCAGGGGTGAGCAGGGCCCAGTGGAGAAGGGCCAGGAGGAGCAGAGTCTGGGGGAGCAGGACCAGTGGGAACAGGTCCCAGGGGAGCAGGATCAGGAGGAACAGGTCCAGGGGGAGCAGGGCCAAGAAGTTGCAGTGCTCAGCGAGAACAGAGCCCAGGTTGAGCAGGGCACATGGGAGCAGGACACATGAAAGTAGGGCCAGGAGGAGCAGGGCCCAAGGGGAGCAAGACCAGGGGAAGCAGTACCAGGAGGAGCAGGCCCAGGGAAAGCAGTGCAAGGGACAGCAGGGCCAGGGACAGCAGGATCCTAGGGTAAGCAGGACAGGGGGTAGCAGGGCCCAGGGAGAGGAGGGCCAGGGGTAGCAGAGCCCAGTAGATCAGTGCTAGGGATAGCAGAGCCCACAGAAAGTAGGGGCAGTGAGAGCAGAACAGGTGAGCAGGGCCCATGGCGAACAGGACCAGGGGGAGCAGGATCCAGGGGGAGCAGGGCCTAGGGGGAGCAGGGCACAGGGAAAACAGGGCCCAGGGGGAGCAGGCCCCAAGAGCAGGACGAGGGGAGAGCGGGACCCAGTGAGCAGTGCCACGAGGATCAGGGACCAAGGGGGAGAAGGGCCCAGCAGAGCAGGGCCCAGGGGAGCAGTGCCAGGTGGAGCAGGCCCAGAGAGCAGGACCCTGGGGAACAGAGTCAGGGGAGCAGGTACAGGGGAGCAGGACTGGAGGGAGTAGGGCCCAGGGGACAGGGCCAGGGTGGGCAGGGCGCAGGAGGAGCAGGTGGGGCAGGGTCCAGGGAGAGGAGTATTAGAGGACCAGGGATGAAGAGAGCAAGGCTAGGGGTGCAGAGCCCACAGGGAGTAGAGCCAGGAGGAGAAGGATCAGGGGAGCACTGCCCAGGTGGAAAAGGGCCCAGGGAGAGCATTACCAGGGGGAGCAGGTCCTGTATGTGCGGACCCCGGGGAAGTAGGGCAAGGGGGAGCTGGGATAGGGGGAGCAAGGCCCAAGAGAAGTGGGAATAGGGGGAGAAGGGCCCAGGGGGAGCGGGGCCCATGAGGAGCAAGACCAGGCGAAGCAGGGCCCAGGGGGGAAGTGTTCAGGGGAAGTAGGTGCAGGGGAGCAGGTCCAGAGGAGCATGTCCCAGGGGAGCATGGCCAGGGGAAATAGGGCCCAGGAAAGCAGGGCCATGTGAGCAGGGCCAGAGGGAATGGGGCCCGGGGGAAGGCAGGAACAGGGCGAGCAGGGATAAGCGGGAGCAGAACTCAGGAAGAGGTGAGCCCAGTGGGGGAGCAGGGGCCCAGAAAACAGGGCCAGGAGGAGCAGGGCCCAGGAGAATCAGAATCAGGGAGAATAGGGTCCGGGGTATTACGGACCATGTGGGGTTAGACCATGGGAAGCAGAGCCCATGGAGAGCAGGACTCAGGGGATCAGAAATCAGGGGAGCAGGGCCCAGAAGGAGCAGGGTCAAGGGAAGCAGGGCCAGGGGAAGCAGGGCTGAGGAGGTGCAGGGCCCAGGTGGGCAGGGCAGAGGGTGCAGGGCCAGGAGTTAGGTCCAGACGGAGCAAGTCCCATGGAAAGCAGGGCCATGGTTATCAGGACCAAGTGGAGCAGGCCACAAGGAGAGAGGAACCAGGGGATTAGGACCAGGGGGAGAAGGGCCCAATGCAAGGGGGAGCAGTCACCCATAATATCAGAACCAGAGGGAGCAGGGCTAAATAGAGCTGGGGCCCAGGTAGAGCAGGGTCAGTGGGAATACAGCCTGAGGGAGCAGGACCAGAGAGAGCATGGCCCAGGGGAGCAGGGGCCACAGAGGGCACAGCTCAGGGAGTAGGTCCCAGAGGTGCAGAGCCAGGGGGAACAGGGCAAAGAGGAGCATGGCTAGGGGGATCAGGGTCCAGGAGAAGCAGAGAACAGGGGAAGAAGGGTCCGGGGGAGCAGAGCCCATGGGGAGCAATACCAGGGGAGCAGGGCCCAAGTGGGAAGGTCCCAAGGGAATAGGGCACAGGGGAGCAGAGCCAAGGAGGACTATGGCCCAGGGGGAGCAGGCCCAGGGAAAGCAAGCCCAGGACAGCAAACTAGGGAGTGCAGAGCCCACAGGGAGTAAGGCCAATGGGGAACAGTGTCAGGGAGAGCATGGCCCTTGGGAGCAGGGCCATGGGGAGTGGGGCCAGGAGGAAAAGCTCAAGGGTAGAAGGGCCCAGGGCGAGAAGTACCTGGGGGTGTAGGGCCCCGGAGTTCAGGTGCAGGGGAGCAGGTCCCATGGGGTGCAGCGGTTGGAGGTGCATGGCTCAGGGGTATGGTCTAGGGGGAGCAGAGCTCTTAGGGAGTAGGGCCAGGGGGAGCAGAGTCAGGAGTAGCAGAGTTTGCAGTAGTAGGGCACAGGCAAGCAGGGCCTAGGAGAGGAGGGCCAGGGGGGCCAGTTACATAGGGATTAGAGCCCAGGAAACAGGACCGGGTGAGCAAGGCCCAGAGGGAAGTAGGTCCAGGAAAGCAGGACCAGAGGGAGCAGGGCCCAGCGTAGGAGGGCCTAGAGGAGCAGAGCCAGGGGGAGCAGAGCCCAAGGGAGAAGGCCAAGGGAAGCAAGACCCAGAAGAGCAGGGCCCAGGGAGCAGGGCCTGGTGTGCAGGGCCCAGAAAAGCAGGACTGTGGGAAGTGGGGCCCAAGGGAGCAGGACCATGAGGAGCAACACCCAGGAGGAGCAGGACCGGGCAGAGCAGGGCCCAGGGAGAGAGGACCAGGGGTTGCAGAGCCCAGGAGAGCAGGGCTAAGGGGAAAAGTGCCTACAGGGAGTAGGTCCAGGGAAAGAAGTTACCAGAGGAACACAGCCCAGGGGAGCACAGCCAGGGAGAAAAGGGCAAGGGGGACAAGGGCCAAGTGAGAGTAGTAGCAGGGATA
The DNA here is from genome assembly GCF_048772815.1 of Callospermophilus lateralis. Lineage (NCBI taxonomy): Eukaryota > Metazoa > Chordata > Mammalia > Rodentia > Sciuridae > Callospermophilus > Callospermophilus lateralis. The sequence goes on along the minus strand of NW_027511033.1, from coordinate 20,093 downwards.
GCATGTCCCAGGGGAGGAGGCCCAGGGAAGCAGGGCAATAGGGAGCAGGGCCAGGAGAAGGAGAACCCAGTAGAAGCAGGGAACAGGGGGATAAGGGCCCGGGGGAGCTGAGCCCATGGGGAGCAGGGCCCAGGGGAAGAAGTGCCCAGGGGAACAGGACTGGAGGCAATAGGGCCCATGGGAACAGGGCCAGGGGGAAGAGGGCCAAAGGACAGGAGGATCTGGGTAGCATGGCCCAGGAGAGCAGGGGAGTAGGAGCAGAGCCCACAGGGAGTGGGGCCTGAGGGAGCAGGGACAGGGGAGCAGGGCTCGAGAGTAGCGAAGCCAAGGGGGTAGAATGGCCTAGTGGAGCAGGGCCAGGAGGAGCAGGGCCCAGGGCTAGCAATACCAGAGGAGCACAGCCCAGGGGAGCAGTAACAGGGAGGATCAGGGCCCAGGGGAGCACGCCAGGGGGAATAGGACCAAGAAGAGCAGGTCCAGGGACGTAGGGAACAAAGGAACCAGGACTGGGGGGAGCAGGGCCCAGGAGATAAGGGCCAGTGGAAGCAGGACCCAGGTGGAGCAGGACCACGTGGAGCAGGCCCCATAGAAAGGAGGCCTAAGGGGATAAAGGCCCAGGAGTGCATGGCTAGGGGGAGCACATCCCACAAGGATTTGGGGCACGGGAAGCAAAACCAAGGTAGCAGGGACAATGGAGAACAGAACCAGGGGGAGGAGGGAACAGGGGGAGTGGGGCACAGGGGTACCAGTGTCCAGGGAAGCAAATTCAAGGGGAGCAGGGCCAAGAGAGCAGGTCCAGGGGTGAGCAGGGCCCAGTGGAGAAGGGCCAGGAAGAGCAGGGTCTGGGGAACAGGACCAGAGGGAGTAGGGCCAAGAAGTTGAAGTGATCAAGGGAACAGAGCCCAGGGGGAGCAGGGCACATGGGAGCACGGCCAGGAAGAGCAGGGCCCAAGTGGAGCAAGAACAGGGGGAGCAGTACCAGGAAGAGCAGGTACCGGGGGAGCAGGCATGGGGAAGCAGTGCGAGGGACAGCAGGGCCAGGGTCAGCAGGGTCCTAGGGTAAGCAGGACAGCGGGGAGCAGGGCCCAGGGAGAGGAGGGCCAGGGTTAGCAGAGCCCAGTAGATCAGTGCTAGGGATAGCAGAGCCCACAGGGAGTAGGGGCAGGGAGAGAGGTACAGGTGAGCAGGGCTCATGGGAAACAGGACCAGGGGGAGCAGGATCCAGGGGGAGAAGGGCCTAGGGGGAACAGGGCACAGGGAAAACAGGGCCCAGGGGGAGCAGGGCCAGAGGGAATGGGGCCCGGGTAAGCAGGAACAGGAGGAGCAGGGCCCAGTAGAATCAGAAATCAGGGAGAATAGGGTCCGGGGTATCACGGACCATGTGGGGCAAGACCATGGGGAGCAGAACCCATGGAGAGCAGGACCCAGGGGGAGCAGGGCTCAGGGGAGCAGGGCCCAGAAGGAGCAGGGTCAAGGGAAGCAGGGCCAGGGGAAGCAGGGCTGAGGAGGAGCAGGGCCCAGGGGAGCAGGGCCAGGAGGTGCAGGGCCAGGGGTTAGGTCCAGGAGGAGCAACCCCCATGGGGAGCAGGGCCATGGTTATAGGCACCAAGTGGAGCAGGCCACAAGGAGAGCAGAAGCAGGGTATTAGGGCCAGGGGGACAAGGGCCCAATACAAGGGAGAGCAGTCACTTAGGAAATCAGGACCAGAGGAAGCAGGGGCACACAGGAGTACAGCTCAGGGGAGTAGGACCCAGAGGTGCAAAGCCAGGGGGAATAGGGCAAGGAGGAGCATGGCTAGGGGGATCAGGGCCCAGGAGAAGCAGAGAACAGGGGAAGAAGGGTCCAGGGGAGCAGAGCCCATGGGGAGCAATACCAGGGGGAGCAGGGCCCAAGTGGGAAGGTCCCAGGGGGAATAGGGCACAGGGGAGCAGAGCCAAGGAGGAGTATGGCCCAGGGGAGCAGGCCCAGGGAAAGCAGGGACCAGATGAACAGGACCCATGTGGAGCAGGGCCTGGACGAAATGTCCCATGGGGAGCAGGGCCAGGGGAAGCAGGACACAAGGGTGCAGGGCCCAATGGAGCAGGCCAAGTGGGAGCGGGTTCCAGGTTGACCAAGGCCCAGGAGGAACATAACCAGGGGTAGCATGGTCCTGGGGAGCAGTACTGGATGGAGTAGGGCCCAGGGGAGCAGAAACATGGCCAGGTGTTCAGGGTCCAGGAAGAGGAGGACCAAGGGGAGCAGGGCCCAGGAGAGCAGGGCTAGGGGTGCAGAGCCCTGAGGGAGTAGGGCCAGAGAGAGTAGGGCCAATGGGGACAAGTATCAGTGTGAGCATGGCCCAGGGGGCAGGGCCATGGGGAGTGGGTCCAGGAGGAAAAGGGCCAAGGGTAGAAGGCCCCAGGGAGAGAATTACCTGGGGGTGCAGGGCCCCGGAGTTCAGGCCCAGGCAAGCAGGTCCCATGGGGATCAGCGGTTGGAGGTGCATGGTTCAGGTGCATGGTGTAGGGGAGGTAGAGCCCATAGGGAGTAGGGCCAGGGGTAGCAGAGTCAGGGGTAGCAGAGTTTGGAGTAGCAGGTCACAGGGAAGCAGGGCTAGGGAGAGGAGGGCCAGGGGGGCCAGTTCCATAGAGGGTAGAGCCCAGGAAATAGGATCGGGGGAGCAATGCCCGTGGGGAGGTAGGTCCAGGAAAGCAGGACCAGAGGGAGCAGGTCCCAGGGTAGGAGGGCCCAGGGGAACAGAACTGGAGGGAATATGGCCCAGGGGAAAGGGCCTAAGGACAGGAGGATCTGGGGAGCAGGGCCCAGGAGAGCAGGGCTAGTAGGAGCAGAGCCCACAGGGAGTGGGGCATGAGGGAAAAGGGACAGGGGAGCAGGGCTGAAGGGGAGCGGAGCCCAGCGGGTAGGAGGACCTAGTGGAGCAGGGCCAGGAGGAGCATGGCCCAGGGGTAGCAGTACCAGAGGATCACGGCCCAGGGGTAGCAGTACCAGAGGAGCACAGCCCAGCGGAGCAGGGACAGGGAGGATCAGGGCCCAAGGGTGCAGGCCAGGGGGAATAGGACCAAGGAGAGCAGGTGCAGGGTCGTAGGGCCCAAAGAACCAGGACTGGGGGGAGCAGGGCCCAGAGGAGAAGGGCCAGTGGGAGCAGGGCCCAGGAGGAGAAGGAACACGTGGAGCAGGCCCCATAGAAAGGAGGCCTACGGGGAGGAAGGCCCAGGAGAGCATGGCTAGGGGGATCATATCCCACAGGGAGTTGGGGCACAGGAAGCAAAACCAGGGTAGCAGGGACAATGGAGAGCAGGACCAGGGGGAGGAGGGACCAGGGGGAGCGGGGCACAGGGGAACCAGGGTCCAGGGAAGCAATTTCAGGGGGAGCAGGGCCCAGAGAGCAGGTCCAGGGGTGAGCAGGGCCCAGTGGAGAAGGCCCAGGTAGAGCAGGGTCCTGGGGAGCAGGACCAGAGGGAGCAGGTCCCAGGGGAGCAGGATCAGGAGAAACAGGTCCAGCGGGAGCTGGACCAGAGGGAGCAGGGCCCAAGGAAGCAGGACTAGGGAGAGCAGGGCCAAGAAGTTGCAATGCTCAGGGGAAACAGAGCCCAGGGTGAGCAGGGCACATGGGAGCAGGGCCAGGAGGAGCAGGGCCCAAGGGGAGCAAGACCAAGGGGAGTAGTACCAGGAGGAGCAGGTACCGGGGGAGCACGCCCAGGGGAAGCAGTGCGAGGGACAGCAGGGCCAGGGACAGCTGGGTCCTAGGGTAAGCAGGAGAGATAGCAGAGGCCACAGGGAGTAGGGGTAGGGAGAGCAGTGCAGGTGAGCAGGGCCCATGGAGAACAGGACCAGGGGGAGCAGGATCCAGGGGGAGCAGGGCCTAGGGGGATCAGGGCACATGGAAAAGAGGGCCCAGGGGGAGCAGGGCCAAGAGGCAGGATCAGGGGAGAGCGGGACCCAGTGAGCAAGTCCACGAGGAGCAGGGCCCAAGGGGGAGAAGGGCCCAGCAGAGCCGGGCCAGGAGAAACATGTCCAGCCGGGGCAGGACCCAGAAGAGCAGGGCCCAGGGGAGCAGGGCCAGGGGGAGCAGGCCCAGAGAGCAGGGCCCTGGGGAACAGAGTCAGGGTGGGCAGGGCCCAGGAGGAGCAGGTAAGGCAGGGTCCAGGGAGAGGAGTATTAGAGGACCAGGGATGAGGAGAGCAAGGCTAGGGGTGCAGAGCCCACAGGGAGTAGAGCCAGGAGGAGAAGGGCCAGGGGAGCAGGTCCCAGGCGGAAAAGGGCCCAGAGAGAGCATTACCAGGGGTAGCAAGTCCTGGAGGAGTGGGTACTAGGCAAGTAGGGCAAGGGGGAGCTGGGATAGGGGGAGCAAGGCCCAAATGAAGCAGGGAACAGGGGGAGAAGGGCCCATGCGGAGCACAACCAGGTGGAGCAGGGCCCAGGGGGGAAGGGTCCAGGGGAAGTAGGGTGCAGGGGAGAAGGGTGCAGAGAAGCATGGCCCAGGGGAGCAGGGCCAGCGGAAGTAGGGCCCAGGAAAGCAGGGCCAGGTGAGCAGGGCCAGAGGGAATGGGGCCTGGGAAGCAGGAACAGGGTGATCAGGGCTAAGCGGGAGCAGGACTCAGGAAGAGGTGAGCCCAGTGGGGAGCAGGGCCCAGGAAAGCAGGGCCAGGAGGAGCAGGGCCCAGGAGAATCAGTAATCAGGGAGAATAGGGTCCTGGGTATTACGGACCATGTGGGTAAGACCATGAGGAGCAGAACCCAAGGAGAGCAGGACCCAGGGGGAGCAGGGCTCGGGGGAGCAGGGCCCAGAAAGAGCAGGGTCAAGGGAAGCAGGGCCAGGGGAAGCAGGGCTGAGGAGGAGCAGGGCCCAGGGGAGAAGGGCCAGGGAATGCAGGGCCAGGGGTTACGTACAGCAGGAGCAAGCCCCATGGGGAGCAGGGCCATGGTTATCAGGACCAAGTGGAGCAGGCCACAATAAGAGCAGAATCAGGGGATTAGGGCCAGGGGGAGAAGGGCCCAATGCACGAGGGAGCAGTCACCCAGGAAATCAGGAAAAGAGGGAGCAGGGCCAAATAGACCTCGGCCCAGGGGAGCAGAGTCAGGGGGAATACAGCCTGAGTGAGCAGGACCAGAAGGAGCATGGCCCAGGGGAGCAGGGTCACAGAGGAGGACAGCTAAGGGGAGTAGGGCCCAGAGGTGCAGAGCCAAGGGGAACAGGGCAAGGAGGAGCATGGCTAGGGGGATCAGGGTCCATGAGAATCAGAGAACAGGGGAAGAAGGGTCCGGGGGAGCAGAGCCCATGCGAGCATTACCAGGGGGATCAGGGCCCAAGTGGGAAGGTCCCAGGGGAAATAGGGCACATGGAGAAGAGCCAAGGAGGAGTATGGCCCAGGGGAGCAGGCCCAGGGAAAGCAGGGAACAGAAGAGCAGTGCCCAAGGGGAGCAGAGCCAGGGTGAATGGGCCCATGTATAGCAGGGCCAGGGGAAGCAGGACACAGGGGTGCAGGACCCAGGGTAGCAGGCCAAGTGGGAGCGGGTTCCACGTTGACCAAGGCCCAGGAGGAGCATGACCAGGGGGAGCAGGGCCCTGGGGATCAGGACTGGAAGGAGTAGGGCCCAGGGGAGCAGAAACAGGGCCAGGTGGATGAGGGTCCAAGAAGTGCAGGACCAAGGGGACCAGGGCCCAGGAGAGCAGGGCTAGGAACTGCAGATCCCACTGGGAGGAGGGCCAGAGGGAGTAGGGAAAATGGGGAACAGTATCAGGGAGAGCATGGCCCAGGGGAGCAGGTCCATGGGGAGTGGGGCCAGGAGGAAAAGTGCCAAGGGTAGAAGAGCCCAGGGAGACAAGTACCTGGGGTTTCAGGGCCCCGGAGTTCAGGCCCAGGGCAGCAGGTCCCATGGGGAGCAGCGGTTGGAGGTTCATGGCTCAGGTACATGGTGTACGGGGAGCAGAGCCCATAGGGAGTAGGGCCAGGGGGAGCAGAGTCAAAGCTAGCAGAGTTTGGAGTAGCAGGGCACAGGGAAGCAGGGCCTAGGAGAGGAGGGCCGGGGGGCCAGTTCCATAGGGAGTAGTGCCCACGAAACAGGACTGGGGGAGCAAGGCCAAGGGGAAGGTAATTCCTGAAAAGGAGGAGCAAGGGAGCATGGCCCAGGGTAGGAGGGCCTAGAGGAGCAGAGCCAGGGGGAGCAGAGCCCAGGGGAGAAGGCCAAGGGAAGCAAGGCCTAGAAGAGCAGGGCCTGGTGTGCAGGGCACAGGAGACGAGGAGGGCGGGAATAGGGCCCAAGGGAGCAGGACCATGAGGAGCAGCACCCAGGAGGAGCAGGACCAGGCAGAGCAGGGCCCAGAGAGAGGAGGACCAGGGGGTGCAGAGCCCAGAAGAGCAGGGCTAACGGGAACAGTGCCTACAGGGAGTAGGGCCAGGGAAAGAATTTGCCAGAGGAGAAGGTACCAGGGGAGCATAGCTAGGGAGTAACGGGTAAGGGGGACAAGGGCCCAGTGAGAACAGTACCAGGGATAGCAAGTCCCAGGGGAGGAGGCCCAGGGAAGCAGGGCAATAGGGAGCAGGACCAGGGGAAGCAGAACCCAGGAGAAGCAGGGAACAGGGGCATAAGGGCCCGGGGGAGCTGGGCCCACGGGGAGCAGGGCCCAGGGGAAGAAGGGCCCAGGGGAACAGGACTGGAGGGAATAGGGCTCAGGGGAACAGGGCCGGGGGAAGAGGGCCAAAGGACAGGAGGATCTGGGGAGCAGGGCCCAGGAGAGCAGGGCTAGTAGGAGCAGAGTCCAAAGGGAGTGGGGCATGAGGGAGCAGGATCAGGGGAGCAGGGCTCAAGGGTAGCGGAGCCCAGGGGGTAGAAGGGCCTAGCGGAGCAGGGCCAGGAGGAACATGGCCCAGGGGTAGCAATACCAGAGGAGCACCGCCCAGAGGAGCAGGGACAGGGAAGATCAAGACCCAAGGGAGCAGGCCAGGGGGAATAGGACCAACGAGAGTAGGTCCAGGGTTGTAGGACCCAAGGAACGAGGACTGGGCGGATCAAGGCCCAGGGGAGAAGGGCCAGTGGGAGCAGGGCCCTGAAGAAGCAGGACCACGTGGAACAGGCCCCATAGAAAGGAGGTCTACGGGGAGAAAGGCCCAGGAGAGCATTGCTAGGGGGAGTAGATCCCACAGGAATATGGGGCACAGGAAGCAAAACCAGGGTAGCAGGGACAATGGAGAGCAGGACCATGGGGAGGCGGGACCAGGTGCCGCAGGACACAGTTGAACCAGGGTCCAAGGAAGCAATTTCAGGGGGAGCAGGGCCCAGAAAGCAGGTTCAGGGGTGAGCAGGGCCCAGTGGAGAAGGGCCAGGAGGAGCAGGGCCCAGGAGAATCAGAAATCAGGGAGAATAGGGTCCGGGGTATGAGGGACCATGTGGGGCAAGACCATGGGGAGAAGAGCCCACGGAGAGCAGGACCCAGCGGGAGCAGGGCTCAGGGAGCAGGGCCCAGAAGGAGCAGGGTCAAGGGAGCAGGGACAGGGGGTGCAGGCCTGAGGAGGAGCAGGGCCCAGGGGAGAAGGGCCAGGGGGTACAGGGCCAGGGGTTAGGTCCAGGAGGAGCAAGCCCCATGGGGAGCATGGCCTTGGTTATCAGGAGCAAGTGGAGCAGGCCACAAGGGGAGCAGAACCAGGGGATTAGGGCCAGGGGAAGAAGGGCCCAATGCAAGGGGGAGCAGTCACCCTGGATATAAGGACCAGAGGGAGCAGGGCCAAATAGAGCTGGGCCCAGGGGATCAGGGACAGGGGGAGTACAGCCTGAGTGAGCAGGACCAGAGGGAGCATGGCCCAGGGGAGCAGGGCCACAGAGGAGCACAGCTCAGGGGAGTAGGGCGCAGAGGTGCATAGCCAGGGGGAACAGGGCAAGGAGGATCATGGCTAGAGGGATCAGGGCCCAGGAGAAGCAGAGAACAGGGGAAGAAGGGTCCAGGGGAGCAGAGCCCATGGGGAGCAATACCAGGGGCAGCAGGGCCCAAGTGGGAAGGTCCCAGGGGGAATAGGGCACAGGGGAGCAGAGCCAAGGAGGAGTATGGCCCAGGGGAGCAGGCCCAGGGAAAGCAGGGACCAGAAGAACAAGGCCCATGGGGAGCAGGGCCAGGGGAACTAGGACACAAGGGGTGCAGGGCCCAGGGGAGCAGGCCAAGTGGGAGCGGGTTCCAGGTTGACCAAGGCCCAGGAAGAGCATAACCAGGGGGAGCAGGGCCCTGGGGACCACGACTGGAGGGAGTAGGGCCCAGGGGAGCAGAACCAGGGCCAGGTGGATCAGGGTCCAGGGGTACCACCATGGCCCTCTCTCCTGGTCCCTAGTCCCTGCAGAACTGCGCCCCTGTTCCTGCTCCCCTGACTCTGTTCCCCAGGGCCCTGCTCTCTGGGCCTGCTCCTCTGTCCTGCTCCCCTGGGTCTTGCTCTCCTGGGCCTTGCCTCCCCTGGGCCCATTTCCTCCTGGCCCTGCTCTGCTGGGCCCTTCTCCCCCTGGGCCCTCCTCCTCTTGGCACTGCTCACTAGGTTCCGCTCTCCCCTGGTCCTGCTCTTGGGCTCCTCTCCCCTTGGGCCCTGTTTTCCTTGTGCCCTGCTCCCCCTAGTCCCTGCTCCCCCTGGATCCTGCTCCCCCTGGTCCTGATCCCCATGGGCCCTGCTCACCTGTACTCCTCTCCCCGCCCCTACTCCCTGTGGGATCTGCTATCCCTAGCATTGATCTACTTGGCTCTGCTACCCCTGGCCCTCCTCTCCCTGGGCCTTGCTCCCCCCTGTCCTGCTTACCCTACGACCCTGCTGTCCCTGGCCCTGTTGTCCCTCGCACTGCTTCCCAGGGGCCTGGTCCCCCGGTACCTGCTCCTCCTGGTACTGCTCCCCCTGGGACCTGCTCCTCCTGGACCTGCACCCATGTGCCCTGCTCCCCGTGGGCTCTGTTCCCCCTGAGCACTGCATCTTTGTGGTCCTTGTCTTCCTGTACCTGCTTCCTTGGGCCCCGCTCCCACTGGCCCTGCTCCCCCTAGACCTGTTCCTCCTGATCCTGCTCCCCTGGGTCCTGCTCACTCTGGTCTTGCTCCCCCGGACCCTGCTCCTCCTGGCACTTCTCCACTGGGCCCGGCTCACCCCTGAACCTGCTCTCTGTGCCCTGCTATCCCTGATTTTGCTTCCCTAGACCCTGGTTCAAATGTGTCCCGCTGCCCCTGGTCCCGCCTCCCCCTGGTTCTGCTCTCCATTATCCCTGCTACCCTAGTTTTGCTTCCCGTGCCCCAATTCCCTGTGGGATCTGCTCCCCCTAGCCATGCTCTCCTGGGCCTTTCTCCCCATAGGCCTCCTTTCTATGGGGCCTGCTCCATGTGGTCCTGCTCCTCCCGTGCCCTGCTCCCACTGGCCCTTCTCCTCTGGGCCCTGCTCCCCCCAGTCCTGGTTCCTTGGACCCTACGACCCTGGATCTGCTCTCCTTGGTCCCATTCCCACTGGCCTGCTCCCCGGGCCCTAATCCTCCCTGTCCCTGCTCCCCTGGGCTGTGCTCCTCTGGTACTGATACCCCTGGGCCCTGATCCTCCTGGCCCTGCTTCACTTGGCCCTTCTACCCCCTGGGCTCTGCTACCCTTGAGCCCTGCTCCCCTGTCCCTGTTCCCTCAGGCCCCACTCCCTGTGGGCCCTGCTCCCACTGGCCCTTCTCCCCTGGGCCCTGCTCCCCCCAGTCCTGGTTCTTTGGACCCTACGACCCTGGACCTGCTCTCTTTCGTCCTATTCCCGCTGGCCTGCTCCCCTGGGCCCGGAACCTCCCTGTCCCTGCTTTCCTGGGCTGTGCTCCTCTAGTACTGCTATCCCTGGGCTATGCTCCTACTAGCCCTGCTCTCCTGGGCCCTGCTCCACAGATCTTCCTGTCCTTTGGCCCTCTTCCCCCTGGCCCTGTTCCCCTGGGCCCTATTCCCTCCAGTCCTGTTCCCCTGGGCCCTTCATCCCCTGGGCCCTGCTCCCCATGGGCCCAGCTCCCCCGGGCCCTTATCCCACTGTTCCCTGCTTCTCCTGGGTTCTTCTTCCCCTGTTCCTGCTCCCTATTGCCCTGCTTCCCTGGGCCTCCTCCTCTGGGACCTGCTATCCATGGTGCTGCTCTCACTGGGCCCTTGTCCCCCTTGCCCTTTTCTCCCTGGCTATGCTCTCTTTGACCCTGCTCCTCTGGAAACTTCTTTCCCTGGCCCTACTCCCTGTAGGCACTGTTCCCCTTAGCCCTGCTCTCCTGGGATCTGCACCCCCTGGTCCTCCTCACCCTGGGCCCTGCTCTGCCCGGTCCTGCTCCTCCTGGGTGCTGCTCCTCATGGTCCTGGTTCCTTGGGCCCTACTTCTCGCAGTCCTGCTCCCCTGGGCCCTGCACACCATGCCCTGCTCCCCTTTGCACTGCTCTTCTGGGCCTTGCTTCCATTGGCCTTCTTCCCTGGGCTCTGCTCCCCCTGGCTCTGCTCCTCTAGGCCCTCCTACCCTGGGCCCTGCTCCCTCTGGTCTTGCTTTCCTGGACCTACTTCCCCCTCGGCCTTGCTTCCCTGGTCCTGTTTCCTGGGCTGGACTCCCTATGGAACTGGCTCCCCTGGCCCTCCTCTCTTAGGCCCTGCTTCCCTGTGCCCTGCTACTCCAAACTCTGATACCCTTGACTCTGCTCCCCCTGGCGCTACTCCCTATGGGCTCTGCTCCCCCTAGACCATACACCTGAGCCATGCACCTCCAACCGCTGCTCCCCATGGACATGCTCCCCTGGGCCTGAACTCTGGGGCCCTGCACCCCCAGGTAGTTCTCTCCCTGGGCCCTTCTACCCTTGGCAATTTTCCTCCTGGCCCCACTCCCCATGTCCCTGCTTCCCAGGGCCATGCTCTCCCTGATACTGTTCGCCATAGGCCATACTCCCTCTGGCCCTCCTCCCTGTGGGCTCTGCACTCCCTAGCCCTGCTCTCCTGGGCCCTGCTCCCCTTGGTCCTCCTCTTCCTGGACCCTGATCCACCTGGCCCTGGTTCTGCTCCCCTGGACAATACTCCCCCTGGTTATGCTCCTCCTGGGCCTTATTCAACCTGGAACCCGCTCCCACTTGGCCTGCTCCCCTGAGTCCTGCACCCCTTGTGTCCTGCTTCCCCTGGCCCTGCTCCCCATGGGCCCTTTGCCCTGGCCCTGCTCCCCATGGGCCCTGTTCTTCTAGTCCCTGCTTTCCTTGGGCCAGCTCCCCTGGGCCATACTCCTCCTTGGCTCTGCTCCCCTGTGCCCTATTCCCCCTGGGACCTTCCCACTTGGGCCCTGCTGCCCCTGGTATTGCTCCCCATGGGCTCTGCTCCCCCGGACCCTTCTTCCCTTGTTCTCTGCTTCTCCTGGGCCCTGATCCTCCTAGCCATGCTCCTCCTTGCCCTGTTCCCCCTGGCTCTACACCTCTGGTCCCTACTCCCCTAAGCTGTCCTCCTCTGTGGCCCTGCTCCCCTGGGCCATGCTCCCTCTGGTCCTGCTCACTCAGGCTGTACTCCCCCTGACCCTGCTCCCCTGGGCCCAGCTCATTTTGGCCCTGCTCCCTCTGGTCCCGATTTCCTGGGTCACTGCTCCCTCTTGCATTGGGCCCTTCTCCCCCTGGCCCTAATCCCTTGGTTCTGCTGTCCTTGTGTCCTACTCCACTTGTTCCTGATAGCCATGGCTCTGTTCCCCATGGGGTTTGCTCCTCCTGGACCTAACCCCTGGCCCTGCAACCCTTGGCCCTGCTCCCCTGGGCCTGCTCCTCCTCAGCCCTGCTTCCCCTGGCCCCGCTTCCCTTGACCCTGCTCCTTCTGGGCACTGCTCCCCTGAGCCCTGCTGCGCCTGGGTCCTGCTCTCTGTGGGCTCTGCTCCCCATGGTCTTGCCCTAAATGGTCCGTAATACCCTGGACCGTATTCTCCCTGATTTCTGATTCTCCTGGGCCCTGCTCCTTCTAGACCTACTTTCCTGAGCCCTGCTCCCCACTGGGCTCACCTCTTCCTGAGTCCTGCTCCCGCTTAGCCCTGCTCGCCCTGTTCCTGCTTCCCCGGGCCCCATTTCCTCTGGCCTTGCTCACCTGGCCCTGCTCCCCTGGGCCATGCTCCTCTGCTCCCTACTTCCCCTGGACCCTTCCCCCCTGGGCCCTGCTCCACCTGCTCTTGCTCCGTATGGGCCCTGCTCCCCTGGGCCCTTCTCCCCCTGTTCCCTGCTTCTCTTGGGCATTGCTCCCCCTATCCCAGCTCCCCCTTGCCCTACTTCCCCGGGGCCAGTTCCTCCAGGACCTGCTCCCCCTGGTAATGCTCTCCCTGGCCCTTTTCCGCCTGGGCCCTGCTCCCCTGGCCCTTCTCCTCCTGGCTCTACTCCATGTTGGCTCTGCACCCCTATCCTTGTTCTCCTCATCCCTGGTCCTCTAATACTCCTCTCCCTGGACCTTGCCCCACCTGCTCCTCCTGGTCCCTGCCCACCCTGGCCTTGACTTCTGGGCCTTACTCGCTCCAGTCCTGCTCCCCTGTTCCTGTTCCCCTGACTCTGTTCCCCAGGGTCCTGCTCTCTGTGCTTGCTCCCCCTGGCCCTGCACCCCTGGGCCCGGCTCTCCTGGGCCGTGCCCCCCTTGGCTCTTTTCCTCCTGGCCCTGCTCTGCTGGGCCCTTCTCCCCATTGGTCTCTGCTCCTCGTGGCACTGCTCACTGGGTCCCGCTCTCCCCTGGTCATGCTCTTGGGCTCTGCTTCCCCTGGGCCCTGTTTTCCCTGTGCCCTGCTCCCCCTAGGCCCTGCTCCCCCTGGATCCTGCTCCCCCTGGTCCTGTATCGATGGGCCCTGCTTACCTGTACTGGTCTCTCTGCCCCTACTCTCTGTGGGCTCTGCTATCCCTCGCACTGATCTACTCGGCTCTGGTACCCCTGGCCCGCTTCTCCCTGGGCCCTGCTCTCCCCTGTCCTGCTTACCCAAGGACCCTGCTGTCCCTGGCCCTGCTGTCCCTCGCACTGCTTCCCCAGAGCCAGCTCCCCCGTTACCTGCTCCTCCTGGTACTGCTCAACCTAACACCTGATCCTCCTGGCCCTATTCCCGTGTGCCCTGCTACCCCTGGGCTCTGTTCCCCCTGAGCACTGAAACTTCTTGGCCCTGCTCTCCCTGGTCCTGCTTCCTTGGGCCCCGCTCCCACTGGCCCTGCTCCCCCTGGACCTGTTCCTCCTGATCCTGCTCCCCTGAGACCTGCTCCCTCTGGTCCTGCTCCCCCGGACCCTGCTCCTTCTGGCCCTTCTCCACTGGCCCGGCTCACCCCTGCACCTGCTCTCTGGTCTCTGCTCCCCCTGATTTTTCTTCCCTGGACCCTGGTTCCCCTGTGTTCTGCTCCCCTGGTCCCTCCTCCCTCTAGTCCTGCTCTCCATTGTCCCTGCTACCCTGGTTTTGCTTCCCGTGCCCCAACTCCCTGTGGGATCTGCTCCCCCTAGCCATGCTCTCCTGGGCCTTTCTCCCCGTAGGCCTCCTTTCTATGGGGCCTGCTCCCCTGGGCTCTTCTCCCCCTGTTCCCTGCTTCTCTTGGTTCTTGCTCCAGCTATCCCAGCTCCCCCTTCCCCTACTTCCCCGGGACCACCTCCTCCAGGACCTGCTCCCCCTGGTAATGCTCTCCCTGGGCACTTTTCCGCCTGGGCCCTGCTCCCTTGGCCCTTCTCCTCCTGGCTCTACAACCTGTGGGCTCTTCACTCCTGCCTTGCTCTCCTCATCCCTGGTCCTCTAATACTCCTCTCCCTGGAACCTCCCCCACCTGCTCCTCTTGGGCCCTGCCCACCCTGGCTCTGTCCCCTGGGCCCTACTCCCTCCAGTCCTGCTCCCCTGTTCCTGCTCCCCTGACTGTGTTCCCCAGGGCCCTAATCTCTGGGCCTGCTCCCCCTGGCCCTGCTCCCCTGGGCCCTGTTCTCCTGGGCCCTGCCCCCCCTGGGCCCTTTTCCTCCTGGCCCTGCTCTGCTGGGCCCTTCTCCCCCTTGGGCCCTGCTCCTCGTGGCACTGCTCACTGAGTCCCGCTCTTCCCTGGTCCTGCTCTTGGGCTCTGCTCCCCCAGGGCCCTGTTTTCCCTGTGCCCTGCTCCCCCTAGGCCCTGCTCCCCCTGGTCCTGTTCCCCATGGGCCCTGCTCACCTGTACTGCTCTCCCTGCCCCTAATCTCTGTGTGCTCTGCTATCCCTAGCACTGATGTACTGGGCTCTGCTACCCCTGGACCTGCTCTCCCTGGGCCCTGCTCCCCCCTGTCCTGCTTACCTTAGGACCCTGCTATCCCTGGCCATGCTGTCCCTCGCACTGCTTCCCCGAGGCCTGCTCCCCCGGTACCTGCTCCTCCTGGTACTGGTCAACCTAAAACCTGCTCCTCCTGGCCCTGCTCCCATGTGCCCTGCTCCCATGTGCCCTACTCCCCCTGGGCTCTGTTTCCCCTGAGCACTGCAACTTCTTGGCCCTGCTCTCCCTGGTCCTGCTTCCTTGGGCCCCGCTCCCCCTGGCCCTGCTCTTCCTGGACCTGTTCCTCCTGATCTTGCTCCCCTGGGACCTGCTCCCTCTGGTCCTGCTCCCCCAGACCCTGCTCCTCCTGGCCGTTCTTCACTGGGCCCTGATCACCCCTGGACCTGCTCTCTGGGCCCTACGTCCCCTGATTTGCTTCCATGGACCCTGGTTCCCCGCTGCCCCGCTCCCCCTGGTCCCTCCTCCCCCTGGTCCTGCTATCCATTGTCGCTGCTAACCTGGTTTTGCTTCCTGTGCCCCAACTCCCTGTAGGATCTGCTCTTCCTAGCCATGCTCTCCTGGGTCTTTCTCCCCATAGGCCTCCTTTCTATGGGGCCTGCTCCACGTGGTCCTGCTCCTTCTGGGCCCAGCTCCCACTGTCCCTTCTCCCCTGAGCCCTGCTCCCCCAGTCCTGGTTCCTTGGGCCCTCTGACCCTGGACCTACTCTCCTTGATCCTATTCCCCTTGGCCTGCTCTCCTGGGCCCTGACCCCCCTGTCCCTGCTCCCCTGGGCTGTGCTCCTCTAGTACTGCTACCCCTGGGCTCTTCTCCTACTCGCACAGTTCTCCTGGGCACTGCTCCACAGATCCTCCTGTCCTTTGGCCCTCTTCCCCCTGGCCCTGTTCCCCTGGGCCCTATTCCCTCCAGTCCTGTTCCCCTGGGCCCTTCTTCCCCAGGGCCTTGCTCCTCTGGTAACTTCTTTCCCTGGCCCTACTACCTGTAGGCACAATTCCCGTTAGCCCTGCTCTCCTGGGCTCTGCAACCCCTGGTCCTCCTCTCCCTGGGCCCTGCTCTGCCCGGTCCTGCTCCACCTTGGTGCTGCTCCTCATGGTCCTGCTCCCTTGAGCCCTACTTCCCGAAGTCCTGCAACCCTTTGCCCTGCATACCAGGCCCTGCTCCCCTGGGCTCTGCTCTTCTGAGCCTTGCTTCCCTTGGCCTTCTCCCCTGGGCTCTGCTCCCCCTGGCTCTGCTCCTCTAGGCCCTCCCACCCTGGGCCCGGCTGCCTCTGGTCCTGCTTTCCTGGACCTACCTCAACCTTGGCCTTCCTCCCCCGGTCCTGTATCCTGGGCTCTACTCCCTATAGAACTGGCCCCCTGGCCCTCCTCTCCTAGGCCCTGCTTCCCTGTGCACTGCCACTCCAAACTCAGCCACCCCTGACTCTGCTCCCCCTGGCCCTACTCCCTATGGGCTCTGCTCCCCCTAGACCATGCCCCTGAGCCATGCACCTCCAACTACAGCTCCCCATGGGACCTGCTCCCCTGGGCCTGAAATCCGGGGTCCTGCACCCCCAGGTACTTCTCTCCCTGAACCCTTCTACCCTTGGCCCTTTTCCTCCAGGCCCCACTCCCCATGGTCCTGCTCCCCCAGGCCATGCTCGACTGATACTGTTCCCCATTGGCCCTACTGCCTCTGGCCCTCCTTCCTGTAGGCTCTGCACTCCCTAGACTGCTCTCCTCGGCCTTGCTCCCCTTGGTCCTCCTCTTCCTGGACCCTGATCCACCTGGCCCTGGTTCTGCTCCCCTGGGCCCTATTCCCTCCAGTCTTGCTCCCCAGGGCCCTGCTCCCCCTGGTTATGCTCCCCCTGGGCCTTGGTCAACCTGGAACCCGCTCGCACTTGGCCTGCTCCCCTAGGCCCTGCACCCCTTGTGTCCTGTTTCCCCTGACCCTGCTCCCCATGGGCCCTTTCGCCCTGGGCCTGCTCCCCATGGGCCCTGTCCTTCTGGTCACATCTTTTCTTGGGCCTACTCCCCTGGGCCATACTCCTCCTTGGCTCTGCTCCCCTGTGCCCTATTACCCCTGGGACCTTCCCACTTGGGCCTGTTCCCCTGGTATTGCTCCCCATGGTCTCTGCTCCCCCGGACCCTTCTTCCCCTGTTCTCTGCTTCTCCTGGGCCCTGATCCCCCTAGCCATGCTCCTTCTTGCCCTGTTTCCCCTGGCTCTGCACCTCTTGGCCCTACTCCCCTGAGCTGTGCTCCTCTGTGGCCCTGCTCCCCTGGGCCATGCTCCCTCTGGTCCTGCTCACTAAGGCAATATTCCCCCTGAACCTGCTCCGCTGGGCCCAGCTCTATTTGGCCCTGCTCCCTCTGGTCCTGATTTCTTGGGTGACTGCTCCCCTTGCATTGGCCCCTCTCCCCCTGGCCCTAATCCCCTGGTTCTGCTCTTCTTGTGGCCTGCTTCACATGATTTTGATAACCATGGCCCTGATCCCCATGGGGCTTGCTCCTCCGGGACCTAAGGCTGGCCCTGCACCCCATGGCCCTGCTCCCATGGGCCCTGCTCCTCCTCAGCCCTGCTTCCCCTGGCACTACTTCCCTTGACCCTGCTCCTTCTGGGCCCTGCACCCCTGAGCCCTGCTCCCACTGGGTCCTGCTCTTTGTGGGCTCTGCTCCCCATGGTCTTGCCCCACATGGTCTGTAATACTCTGGACCCTATTCTCCCTGATTTCTGATTCTCCTGGGCCCTGCTCCTCCTGGGCCTGCTTTCCTGGGCCCTGTTCCCCACTGGGCTCACCTCTTCCTGAGTCCTGCTCCCGCTTAGCCCTGCTCGCCCTGTTCCTGCTTCCCCGGGCCCCATTCCCTCTATCCCTGCTCACCTGGCCCTGCTTTCCTAGGCCCAACTTCCCCTGGCCCTGCTCCCCTGGGCCATGCTCCTCTGCACCCTATTTCCCCTGGACCCTTCCTTCTTGGGCCCTGCTCGACCTCGTCTTGCTCCGCATGGGCCCTGCTCCCCTAAGCCCTTCTCCCCCTGTTCCCTGCCTCTCTTGGACCTTGCTCCCCCTATCCCAGCTCCCTCTTGCCCTACTTCCCCGGGACCCCCTACTCCAGGACCTGCTCCCCCTGGTAATGCTCTCCCTGGGCCCTGCTCGCCTGGCCCTTCTCCTCCTGGCTCTACTCCCTGTGGGCTCTCCACCCCTAGCCTTGATCTCCTCATCCCTGGTCCTCTAATACTCCTCTCCCTGGACCCTGCCCCACCTGCTCCTCCTGGTCCCTGCCCACCTTGGCCCTGTCCTCTGGGCCCTACTCCCTCCAGTCCTGCTCCCCTGTTCCTGCTCCCCTGACTCTGTTCCCCAGGTCCCTGCTTTCTGGGCCTGATCCCCCTGGACCAGCTACCCTGGGCCCTGCTCTCCTGGGCCCTGCCCGCCCTGGGCCCTTTTCCTCCTGGCCCTGCTCTGCTGGGCCCTTCTCCCCCTTGGGTCCTGGTCCTCGTGGCACTGATCACTGGGTCCCGTTTTCCCCTGGTCCTGCTCTTGGGCTCTGCTCCCCCTGGGCCCTGTTTTCCCTATGCCCTGCTCCCCCGAGGCCCTGCTCGGCCTGGATCCTGCTCCGCCTGGTCCTGATCCCCATGGGCCCCGCTCACCTTTACTGCACTCCCTGCCCCTACTCCCTGTGGACTCTGCTATCCCTAGCACTGATCTACTGGGCTCTGCTACCCCTGGCCCTCGTCTCCCTGGGCCCTGCTCCCCCCTGTCCTGCTTACCCTAGGACCCTGCTGTCCCTGGCCCTGCTGTCCCTCGCACTGCTTCCCCGGGGCATGGTCCCCTGGTACCTTCTCCTCCTGGTACTCCACCCCCTGGGACCGGCTCCTCCTGGCCCTGCTCCCATGTGCCCTGCTCCCCCTGGGCTCTGTTCCCCCTGAGCACTGCAACATCTTGGCCCTGATCTTCCTGGTCCTGCTTCCTTGGGCCTCCCTCCCACTGCCCTGCTCCCCCTGGACCTGTTCCTCCTGATCCTGCTCCCCAGGGACCTGATCCCTCTGGTCCTGCTCCCACGGACCATGCTTCTCCTGGCCCTTCTCCACTGAGCCCTGCTCCCCCCTGGACCCGATCTCTGGGCCCTGCTCCCCCTGATTTTCCTTCCCTGGACCCTGGTTCCCCTGTGTCCTGCTCCCCCTGGTCCCTTCTTCCCCTGGTCCTGCTCTCCATTGTCCCTGCTACCCTGGTTTTGCTTCCCGTGCCCCAACTCCCTGTGGGATCTGCTCCCCCTAGCCATGCTCTCCTGGGTCTTTCTCCCCGAAGGCCTCCTTTCTATGGGGCCTGCTCCACGTGGTCCTGCTCCTCCCAGGCCCTGCTCCCACTGGCCCTTCTCTCCTGGGCCAGGCTCCACCCAGTCCTGGTTCCTTGGGCCCTACGACCCTGGACCTGCTCACCAGGGCCTATTTACCCTGGCCTGCTCCCCTGGGCCCTGATCCTCCCTGTCCCTGCTCCCCTGGTCTGTGCTCCTCTGGTACTGCTAACCCTGGGCCTGCTTCTCCTGGCCCTGCTACGCTAGGCCCTTCTACCCGCAGGGCTCCGCTACCCTTGAGCCCTGCTCCCCTGTCCAAGCTCCCTCAGGCCCTACTCCCTATGGGCTCTGCTCCTACTAGCCCTGTTCTCCTGGGCCCTGCTCCCCAGATCCTCCTGTCCTTTGGCCCTCTTCCCCCTGGCCCTGTTCCCCTGGGCCCTATTCCCTCCAGTCCTATTCCCCTTGGCCCTTCTTCCCCTGGGCCCTGCTCCCCATGGGCCCAGCTCCCCTGGGCCCTTATCCCCCTGTTCCCTGCTTCTCCTGGGCTCTGCTTCCCCTGGCCCTGCTCCCTATTGCCCTGCTTCCCTGGGCCTCCTCCCCTGGGACCTGCTATCCCTGGTACTGCTCTCACTGGGCCCTTGTCCCCCTTGCCCTTTTCTCCCTGGCTATGCTCCCCTGGGCCCTGCTCCTCTGGTAATTTCTTTCCCTGGCCCTACTCCCTGTAGGCACTGTTCCCCTTAGCCCTGCTCTCCTGGGTTCTGCACCCCCTGGTCCTCCTCTCCCTGGGCCCTGCTCTGCCCGGTCCTGCTCCTCCTGGGTGCTGCTCCTCATGGTCCTGCACCCTTGGGCCCTACTTCCCGCAGTTCTGCTCCCCTGGGCCCTGCACACCAGGCCCTGCTCCCCTGGGCCCTGCTCTTCTGGGCCTTGTTCCCTTGGCCTTCTCCCCTGGGCTCTGCTCCCCCTGGCTCTGCTCCTCTAGGCCCTCCTACACTGGGCCCTGCTCCCTCTGCTCCTGCTTTCCTGGATCTACCTCCCCCATGGCCTTGCTCCCCCGGTCCTGTTTCCTGGGCTCTACTCCCTATGGAACTGCTCCCCCTGGCCTTCCTCTCCTAGGTCTTGCTTCCCTGTGCCCTGCTACTCCAAACTCTGCTAACCCTGACTCTGCTCCCCCTGGCCCTACTCCCTATGGGCTCTACTCCCCCTAGACCATGCACCTGAGCCATGCACCTCCAACCGCTGCTCCAAATGGGACCTGCTCCCCTGGGCCTGAACTCCGGGGCCCTGCACCCCCAGGTAGTTCTCTCCCTGGGCCCTTCTACCCTTGTCCCTTTTCCTCCTGGCCCACTCCCCATGGCCCTGCTCCCCTGGGCCATGCTCGACTGATACTGTTCCCCATTGGCCCTACTGCCTCTGGCCCTCCTTCCTGTGGGCTCTGCACTCCCTAGACTGCTCTCCTCGGCCTTGCTCCCCTTGGTCCTCCTCTTCCTGGACCCTGATCCACCTGGCCCTGGTTCTGCTCCCCTGGGCCCTATTCCCTCCAGTCTTGCTCCCCAGGGCCCTGCTCCCCCTGGTTATGCTCCCCCTGGGCCTTGGTCAACCTGGAACCGGCTCGCACTTGGCCTGCTCCCCTGGGCCCT
>NW_027511032.1:0-28942 GCF_048772815.1 Callospermophilus lateralis | reverse complement strand
CAGCCTAACAACGCCTTTCATTGAATGTGTCCTTCGTCAGTCTCTGCTTAGTTCTACATCCAAGGGAAACAAAAAATAAAGATAGAATGTAAAACTACTTTACTGTTTCAAGTTTCAAGAAGCTAGCACAAACCGTTTTTGATTTAGAGTTCGAACTACATTTGTCAATATAGGAGAAAACAGAGTGAAACCTAAAAATTCAAACTGTTACTTCAAAAGAATGCTTCAATCTAGGAGAACTAAACTTTGGCATCCAAGTGGGATTGGTGTACTGATCATTACTTGAAAGTATCATGAAGATTGGATGAAAAAAATATGTTGAGATTTCACGAGACTCTAGTGTGTTGGAAGATTGGCAACCCCTTTCAGTATAAGTGTTATTCGCCAGTCCCAGCTTTAGGATACAAGAGGAAACAAACCTTAGAGATAGAACGTAGAACTACTTTATTGTGTCAAGTTTCAAGAAGCTAGCACAAACCGTGTTTGATTTAGAGTTCTAACTGCATCTGTCAATATAGGAGAAAACAGAGTGAAACCTATAATTTCTAACTGTTCCTGCAAACGAATGCTACAACCTAGAAGAACAAAACTTGGGCATCCACGTTTGATTGGTGTACTGATCAATAATTGAAAGAATCATGAAGATTGGATGAAAAAATGTATGTTGAGAATTCAGGAGACGGTAGTTTTTTGGAAGCTTAACAACGCCTTTCATTGAAAGTGTTATTCGCCAGTTTCTGCTTAAGGCTACATCAAGAGGAAACAAACCTTAGAGATAGAATGTAGAACTACTTTATTGTGTCAAGTTTCAAGAAGCTAGCACAAACCATGTTTGATTTAGAGTTCAAACTGCATCTGTCAATATAGGAGAAAACAGAGTGAAAACTAAAAATTCAAACTGTTACTGCAAACGAATGCTTCAACCTAGGAGAATGAAACTTGAACATCCACGTTTTATTGGTGTACTGCTCATTACTTGAAATTATCATGAAGGTCGGAAAAAAAAATATGTTGAGATTTCAGGAGACTGTAGTATTTTGGCAGCCTAACAACGCCTTTCATTGAATGTGTCCTTCGTCAGTCTCTGCTTAGGTCTACATCCAAGGGAAACAAAAAATAAAAATATAATGTAAAACTACTTTACTGTTTCAAGTTTCAAGAAGCTAGCACAAACCGTGTTTGATTTAGAGTTCGAACTACATTTGTCAATATAGGAGAAAACAGAGTGAAACCTAAAAATTCAAACTGTTACTTCAAAAGAATGCTTCAATCTAGGAGAACTAAACTTTGGCATCCAAGTGGGATTGGTGTACTGATCATTACTTGAAAGTATCATGAAGATTGGATGAAAAAATATATGTTGAGATTTCACGAGACTCTAGTGTGTTGGAAGATTGGCAACCCCTTTCAGTATAAGTGTTATTCGCCAGTCCCAGCTTTAGGATACAAGAGGAAACAAACTTAGAGATAGAACATAGAACTACTTTATTGTGTCAAGTTTCAAGAAGCTAGCACAAACCGTGTTTGATTTAGAGTTCTAACTGCATCTGTCAATATAGGAGAAAACAGAGTGAAACCTATAATTTCTAACTGTTCCTGCAAACGAATGCTACAACCTAGAAGAACAAACTTGGGCATCCACGTTTGATTGGTGTACTGATCAATAATTGAAAGAATCATGAAGATTGGATGAAAAAATGTATGTTGAGAATTCAGGAGACGGTAGTTTTTGGAAGCTTAACAACGCCTTTCATTGAAAGTGTTATTCGCCAGTCTCTGCTTAAGGCTACATCAAGAGGAAACAAACCTTAGAGATAGAACGTAGAACTACTTTATTGTGTCAAGTTTCAAGAAGCTAGCACAAACCATGTTTGATTTAGAGTTCGAACTGCATCTGTCAATATAGGAGAAAACAGAGTGAAAACTAAAAATTCAAACTGTTACTGCAAACGAATGCTTCAACCTAGGAGAACGGAACTTGAACATCCACGTTTTTTTGGTGTACTGCTCATTACTTGAAATTATCATGAAGGTCGGAAAAAAAATATGTTGAGATTTCAGGAGCCTGTAGTATTTTGGCAGCCTGACAACGCCTTTCATTGAATGTGTCTTTCGTCAGTCTCTGCTTAGGTCTACATCTAAGGGAAACAAAAAATAAAAATAGAATGTAGAACTACTTTACTGTTTCAAGTTTCAAGAAGCTAGCACAAACCGTGTTTGATTTAGAGTTCGAACTACATTTGTCAATATAGGAGAAAACAGAGTGAAACCTAAAAATTCAAACTGTTACTTTAAAAGAATGCTTCAATCTAGGAGAACTAATCTTTGGCATCCAAGTGGGACTGGTGTACTGATCATTACTTGAAAGTATCATGAAGATTGGATGAAAAAATATATGTTGAGATTTCAGGAGACTCTAGTGTGTTGGAAGTTTGGCAACCCTTTTCAGTATAAGTGTTATTCGCCAGTCCCAGCTTTAGGATACAAGAGGAAACAAACCTTAGAGATAGAACGTAGAACTGCTTTACTGTTTCAAGTTTCAAGAAGCTAGCACAAACCGTGTTTGATTTAGAGTTCTAACTGCATCTGTCAATATAGGAGAAAACAGAGTGAAACCTATAATTTCTAACTGTTCCTGCAAACGAATGCTACAACCTAGAAGAACAAAACTTGGGCATCCACGTTTGATTGGTGTACTGATCAATACTTGAAAAAATCATGAAGATTGGATGAAAAAATGTATGTTGAGATTTCAGGAGACGGTAGTTTTTTGGAAGCTTAACAACGCCTTTCATTGAAAGTGTTATTGGCCAGTCTCTGCTTAAGGCTACATCAAGAGGAAACAAACCTTAGAGATAGAACGTATAACTACTTTATTGTGTCAAGTTTCAAGAAGGTATCACAAACCATGTTTGATTTAGAGTTCGAACTGCATCTGTCAATATAGGAGAAAATAGAGTGAAAACTAAAAATTCAAACTGTTACTGCAAACGAATGCTTCAACCTAAAAGAACGGAACTTGAACATCCACGTTTTATTGGTGTACTGTTCATTACTTGAAATTATCATGAAGGTCGGAAAAAAAAATATGTTGAGATTTCAGGAGCCTGTAGTATTTTGGCAGCCTAACAACGCCTTTCATTGAATGTGTCTTTCGTCAGTCTCTGCTTAGGTCTACATCCAGAGGAAACAAAAGTAAAAATAGAATGTAGAACTACTTTACTGTTTCAAATTTCAAGAAGCTAGCACAAACCGTGTTTGATTTAGAGTTCGAACTACATTTGTCAATATAGGAGTAAACAGAGTGAAACCTAAAAATTCAAACTGTTACTCCAAAAGAATGCTTCAATCTAGGAGAACTAAACTTTGGCATCCAAGTGGGATTGGTGTACTGATCATGACTTGAAAGTATCATGAAGATTGGATGAAAAAATATATGTTTAAATTTCACGAGACTCTAGTGTGTTGGAAGTTCGGCAACCCCTTTCAGTATAAGTGTTATTCGCCAGTCCCAGCTTTAGGATTCAAGAGGAAACAAACCTTAGTGATAGAACGTAGAACTACTTTATTGTGTCAAGTTTCAAGAAGCTAGCACAAACCGTGTTTGATTTAGAGTTCTAACTGCATCTGTCAATATAGGAGAAAACAGAGTGAAACCTATAATTTCTAACTGTTCCTGCAAACGAATGCTACAACCTAGAAGAACAAAACTTGGGTATCCACGTTTGATTGGTGTACTGATCAATACTTGAAAGAATCATGAAGATTGGATGAAAAAATATATGTTGAGATTTCAGGAGACGGTAGTTTTTTGGAAGCTTAACAATGCCTTTCATTGAAAGTGTTATTCGCCAATCTCTGCTTAAGGCTACATCATGAGGAAACAAACCTTAGAGATAGAACATAGAACTAATTTATTGTGTCAAGTTTCAAGAAGCTAGCACAAACCATGTTTGATTTAGAGTTCGAACTGCATCTGTCAATATAGGAGAAAACAGAGTGAAAACTAAAAATTCAAACTGTTACTGCAAACGAATGCTTCAACCTAGGAGAACGAAACTTGAACATCCACGTTTTATTGGTGTACTGCTCATTACTTGAAATTATCATGAAGGTCGGAAAAAAAAAATATGTTGAGATTTCAGGAGACTGTAGTATTTTGGCAGCCTAACAACACTTTTTATTGAATGTGTCTTCGTCAGTCTCTGCTTAGGTGTACATCCAGAGGAAACAAAAAGAAAAAATAGAATGTAGAACTACTTTACTGTTTCAAGTTTCAAGAAGCTAGCACAAACTGTGTTTGATTTAGAGTTCGAACTACATTTGTCAATATAGGAGAAAACAGAGTGAAACCTAAAAATTCAAACTGTTACTCCAAAAGAATGCTTCAATCTAGGAGAACTAAACTTTGGCATCCAAGTGGGATTGGTGTACTGATCATTACTTGAAAGTATCATGAAGATTGGATGAAAAAATATATGTTGAGATTTCAGGAAACTCTAGTGTGTTGGAAGTTTGGCAACCCCTTTCAGTATAAGTGTTATTCGCCAGTCCCATCTTTAGGATACAAGAGGAAACAATCCTTAGAGATAGAACGTAGAACTACTTTATTGTGTCAAGTTTCAAGAAGCTAGCACAAACCGTGTTTGATTTAGAGTTCGAACTGCATCTGTCAATATAGGAGAAAACAGAGTGAAACCTATAATTTCTAACTGTTCCTGCAAACGAATGCTACAACCTAGAAGAACAAAACTTGGGCATTCACGTTTGATTGTGTACTGATCAATACTTGAAAGAATCATGAAGATTGGATGAAAAAATATATGTTGATATTTCAGGAGACGGTAGATTTTTGGAAGCTTAACAACGCCTTTCATTGGAAGTGTTATTCGCCAGTCTCTGCTTAAGGCTACATCAAGAGGAAACAAACCTTAGAGATAGAACGTAGAACTACTTTATTGTGTCAAGTTTCAAGAAGCTAGCACAAACCATGTTTGATTTAGAGTTCGAACTGCATCTGTCAATATAGGAGAAAACAGAGTGAAAACTAAAAATTCAAACTGTTACTGCAAACGAATGCTTCAACCTAGGAGAACGAAACTTGAACATCCACGATTTATTGGTGTACTGCTCATTACTTGAAATTATCATGAAGGTCGGAAAAAAAATATGTTGACATTTCAGGAGACTGTAGTATTTTGGCAGCCTAACATTGCCTTTCATTGAATATGTCTTTCCTCAGTCTCTGCTTAGGTCTACATCCAGAGGAACCAAAAAATAAAAATAGAATGTAGAACTACTTTACTGT
The DNA here is from genome assembly GCF_048772815.1 of Callospermophilus lateralis. Taxonomy (NCBI): domain Eukaryota; kingdom Metazoa; phylum Chordata; class Mammalia; order Rodentia; family Sciuridae; genus Callospermophilus; species Callospermophilus lateralis. The sequence continues at coordinate 23,634 of NW_027511032.1, read as the reverse complement.
TCAAGTTTCAAGAAGCTAGCACAAAACCGTGTTTGATTTAGAGTTCGAACTACATTTGTCAATATAGGAGAAAACAGAGTGAAACCTAAAAATTCAAACTGTTACTCCAAAAGAATGCTTCAATTTAGGAGAACTAAACGTTGGCATCCAAGTGGGACTGGTGTACTGATCATTACTTGAAAGTATCATGAAGATTGGATGAAAAAATATATGTTGAGATTTCAGGAAACTCTAGTGTGTTGGAAGTTTGGCAACCCCCTTCAGTATAAGTGTTATTCGCCAGTCCCAGGTTTAGGAAACAAGAGGAAACAAATTTTAGAGATAGAACGTAGAACTGCTTTATTGTGTCAAGTTTCAAGAAGCTAGCACAAACCGTGTTTTATTTGGAGTTCTAACTGCATCTGTCAATATAGGAGAAAACAGGGTGAAACCTATAATTTCTAACTGTTCCTGCAAACGAATGCTACAACCTAGAAGAACAAAACTTGGGCATCCACGTTTGATTGGTGTACTGATCAATACTTGAAAGAATCATGAAGATTGGATGAAAAAATATATGTTGAGATTTCAGGAGACGGTAGTTTTTTGGAAGCTTAACAATGATTTCATTGAAAGTGTTATTCGCCAGTCTCTGCTTAAGGCTACATCAAGTGGAAACAAACCTTAGAGATAGAACGTAGAACTACTTTATTGTGTCAAGTTTCAAGAAGCTAGCACTAACCATGTTTGATTTAGAGTTCGAACTGCATCTGTCAATATAGGAGAAAACAGAGTGAAAACTAAAAATACAAACTGTCACTGCAAACGAATGCTTCAACCCAGGAGAACGAAACTTGAACATCCACGTTTTATTGGTGTACTGCTCATTACTTGAAATTATCATGAAGGTCCGAAAAAAAATATGTTGAGATTTCAGGAGACTGTAGTATTTTGGCAGCCTAACAACGCCTTTCATTGAATGTGTCTTTCGTCAGTCTCTGCTTAGGTCTACAGCCAGAGGAAACAAAAAACAAAAATAGAATGTAGAACTACTTTACTGTTTCAAGTTTCAAGAAGCTAGCACAAACCGTGTTTGATTTAGAGTTCGAACTACATTTGTCAATATAGGAGAAAACAGAGGGAAACCTAAAAATTCAAACTGTTACTCCAAAAGAATGCTTCAATCTAGGAGAACTAAACTTTGGCATCCAAGTGGGATTGGTGTACTGATCATTACTTGAAAGTATCATGAAGATTGGATGAAAAAATATATGTTGAGATTTCACGAGACTCTAGTGTGTTGGAAGATTGGCAACCCCTTTCAGTATAAGTGTTACTCGCCAGTCCCAGCTTTAGGATACAAGAGGAAACAAACCTTAGAGATAGAACATAGAACTACTTTATTGTGTCAAGTTTCAAGAAGCTAGCACAAACCGTGTTTGATTTAGAGTTCTAACTGCATCTGTCAATATAGGAGAAAACAGAGTGAAACCTATAATTTCTAACTGTTCCTGCAAACGAATGCTACAACCTAGAAGAACAAAACTTGGGCATCCACGTTTGATTGGTGTACTGATCAATAATTGAAAGAATCATGAAGATTGGATGAAAAAATGTATGTTGAGAATTCAGGAGACGGTAGTTTTTTGGAAGATTAACAACGCCTTTCATTGAAAGTGTTATTCGCCAGTCTCTGCTTAAGGCTACATCAAGAGGAAACAAACCTTAGAGATAGAACGTAGAACTACTTTATTGTGTCAAGTTTCAAGAAGGTAGCACAAACCATGTTTGATTTAGAGTTCGAACTGCATCTGTCAATATAGGAGAAAACAGAGTGAAAACTAAAAATTCAAACTGTTACTGCAAACGAATGCTTCAACCTAGGAGAACGGAACTTGAACATCCACGTTTTATTGGTGTACTGCTCATTACTTGAAATTATCATGAAGGTCGGAAAAAAAATATGTTGAGATTTCAGGAGCCTGTAGTATTTTGGCAGCCTGACAACGCCTTTCATTGAATGTGTCTTTCGTCAGTCTCTGCTTAGGTCTACATCCAGGGAAACAAAAAATAAAAATAGAATGTAGAACTACTTTACTGTTTCAAGTTTCAAGAAGCTAGCACAAACCGTGTTTGATTTAGAGTTTGAACTACATTTGTCAATATAGGAGAAAACAGAGTGAAACCTAAAATTCAAACTGTTACTTTAAAAGAATGCTTCAATCTAGGAGAACTAATCTTTGGCATCCAAGTGGGACTGGTGTACTGATCATTACTTGAAAGTATCATGAAGATTGGATGAAAAAAATATATGTTGAGATTTCAGGAGACTCTAGTGTGTTGGAAGTTTGGCAACCCTTTTCAGTATAAGTGTTATTCGCCAGTCCCAGCTTTAGGATACAAGAGGAAACAAACCTTAGAGATAGAACGTAGAACTGCTTTACTGTTTCAAGTTTCAAGAAGCTAGCACAAACCGTGTTTGATTTAGAGTTCTAACTGCATCTGTCAATATAGGAGAAAACAGAGTGAAACCTATAATTTCTAACTGTTCCTGCAAACGAATGCTACAACCTAGAAGAACAAAACTTGGGCATCCACGTTTGATTGGTGTACTGATCAATACTTGAAAAAATCATGAAGATTGGATGAAAAAATGTATGTTGAGATTTCAGGAGACGGTAGTTTTTTGGAAGCTTAACAACGCCTTTCAATGAAAGTGTTATTGGCCAGTCTCTGCTTAAGGCTACATCAAGAGGAAACAAACCTTAGAGATAGAACGTATAACTACTTTATTGTGTCAAGTTTCAAGAAGGTATCACAAACCATGTTTGATTTAGAGTTCGAACTGCATCTGTCAATATAGGAGAAAATAGAGTGAAAACTAAAAATTCAAACTGTTACTGCAAACGAATGCTTCAACCTAGAAGAACGGAACTTGAACATCCACGTTTTATTGGTGTACTGTTCATTACTTGAAATTATCATGAAGGTCGGAAAAAAAAATATGTTGAGATTTCAGGAGCCTGTAGTATTTTGGCAGCCTAACAACGCCTTTCATTGAATGTGTCTTTCGTCAGTCTCTGCTTAGGTCTACATCCAGAGGAAACAAAAAGTAAAAATAGAATGTAGAACTACTTTACTGTTTCAAGTTTCAAGAAGCTAGCACAAACCGTGTTTGATTTAGAGTTCGAACTACATTTGTCAATATAGGAGTAAACAGAGTGAAACCTAAAATTCAAACTGTTACTCCAAAAAGAATGCTTCAATCTAGGAGAACTAAACTTTGGCATCCAAGTGGGATTGGTGTACTGATCATGACTTGAAAGTATCATGAAGATTGGATGAAAAAATATATGTTTAAATTTCACGAGACTCTAGTGTGTTGGAAGTTCGGCAACCCCTTTCAGTATAAGTGTTATTCGCCAGTCCCAGCTTTAGGATTCAAGAGGAAACAAACCTTAGTGATAGAACGTAGAACTACTTTATTGTGTCAAGTTTCAAGAAGCTAGCACAAACCGTGTTTGATTTAGAGTTCTAACTGCATCTGTCAATATAGGAGAAAACAGAGTGAAACCTATAATTTCTAACTGTTCCTGCAAACGAATGCTACAACCTAGAAGAACAAAACTTGGGTATCCACGTTTGATTGGTGTACTGATCAATACTTGAAAGAATCATGAAGATTGGATGAAAAAATATATGTTGAGATTTCAGGAGACGGTAGTTTTTTGGAAGCTTAACAATGCCTTTCATTGAAAGTGTTATTCGCCAATCTCTGCTTAAGGCTACATCATGAGGAAACAAACCTTAGAGATAGAACATAGAACTACTTTATTGTGTCAAGTTTCAAGAAGCTAGCACAAAACCATGTTTGATTTAGAGTTCGAACTGCATCTGTCAATATAGGAGAAAACAGAGTGAAAACTAAAAATTCAAACTGTTACTGCAAACGAATGCTTCAACCTAGGAGAACGAAACTTGAACATCCACGTTTTATTGGTGTACTGCTCATTACTTGAAATTATCATGAAGGTCGGAAAAAAAAATATGTTGAGATTTCAGGAGACTGTAGTATTTTGGCAGCCTAACAACACTTTTTATTGAATGTGTCTTTCGTCAGTCTCTGCTTAGGTCTACATCCAGAGGAAACCAAAAAGAAAAAATAGAATGTAGAACTACTTTACTGTTTCAAGTTTCAAGAAGCTAGCACAAACCGTGTTTGATTTAGAGTTCGAACTACATTTGTCAATATAGGAGAAAACAGAGTGAAACCTAAAAATTCAAACTGTTACTCCAAAAGAATGCTTCAATCTAGGAGAACTAAACTTTGGCATCCAAGTGGGATTGGTGTACTGATCATTACTTGAAAGTATCATGAAGATTGGATGAAAAAATATATGTTGAGATTTCAGGAAACTCTAGTGTGTTGGAAGTTTGGCAACCCCTTTCAGTATAAGTGTTATTCGCCAGTCCCATCTTTAGGATACAAGAGGAAACAATCCTTAGAGATAGAACGTAGAACTACTTTATTGTGTCAAGTTTCAAGAAGCTAGCACAAACCGTGTTTGATTTAGAGTTCGAACTGCATCTGTCAATATAGGAGAAAACAGAGTGAAACCTATAATTTCTAACTGTTCCTGCAAACGAATGCTACAACCTAGAAGAACAAAACTTGGGCATCCACGTTTGATTGGTGTACTGATCAATACTTGAAAGAATCATGAAGATTGGATGAAAAAATATATGTTGAGATTTCAGGAGACGGTAGTTTTTTGGAAGCTTAACAACGATTTCATTGAAAGTGTTATTCGCCAGTCTCTGCTTAAGGCTACATCAAGAGGAAACAAACCTTAGAGATAGAACGTAGAACTACTTTATTGTGTCAAGTTTCAAGAAGCTAGCACTAACCATGTTTGATTTAGAGTTCGAACTGCATCTGTCAATATAGGAGAAAACAGAGTGAAAACTAAAAATTCAAACTGTCACTGCAAACGAATGCTTCAACCCAGGAGAACGAAACTTGAACATCCACGTTTTATTGGTGTACTGCTCATTACTTGAAATTATCATGAAGGTCCGAAAAAAAAATATGTTGAGATTTCAGGAGACTGTAGTATTTTGGCAGCCTAACAACGCCTTTCATTGAATGTGTCTTTCGTCAGTCTCTGCTTAGGTCTACATCCAGAGGAAACAAAAAACAAAAATAGAATGTAGAACTACTTTACTGTTTCAAGTTTCAAGAAGCTAGCACAAACCGTGTTTGATTTAGAGTTCGAACTACATTTGTCAATATAGGAGAAAACAGAGGGAAACCTAAAAATTCAAACTGTTACTCCAAAAGAATGCTTCAATCTAGGAGAACTAAACTTTGGCATCCAAGTGGGATTGGTGTACTGATCATTACTTGATAGTATCATGAAGATTGGATGAAAAAATATATGTTGAGATTTCAGGAGACTCTAGTGTGTTGGAAGTTTGGCAACCCCTTTCAGTATAAGTGTTATTCGCCAGTCCCAGCTTTAGGATACAAGAGGAAACAAACCTTAGAGATAGAACGTAGAACTACTTTATTGTGTCAAGTTTCAAGAAGCTAGCACAAACCGTGTTTGATTTAGAGTTCTAACTCCATCTGTCAATATAGGAGAAAACAGAGTGAAACCTATAATTTCTAACTGTTCCTGCAAACGAATGCTACAACCTAGAAGAACAAAACTTGGGCATCCACGTTTGATTGGTGTACTGATCAATACTTGAAAGAATCATGAAGATTGGATGAAAAAATATATGTTGAGATTTCAGGAGACGGTAGTTTTTTGGAAGCTTAACAATGCCTTTCATTGAAAGTGTTATTCGCCAGTCTCTGCTTAAGGCTACATTAAGAGGAAACAAACCTTAGAGATAGAACGTAGAACTACTTTACTGTGTCAAGTTTCAAGAAGCTAGCACAAACCGTGTTTGATTTAGAGTTCGAACTGCATCTGTCAATATAGGAGAAAACAGAGTGAAAACTAAAAATTCAAACTGTTACTGCAAACGAATGCTTCAACCTAGGAGAACGGAACTTGAACATCCACGTTTTATTGGTGTACTGCTCATTACTTGAAATTATCATGAAGGTCGGAAAAAAAAATATGTTGAGATTTCAGGAGCCTGTATTATTTTGGCAGCCTAACAACGCCTTTCATTGAATGTGTCCTTCGTCAGTCTCTGCTTAGGTCTACATCCAGAGGAAACAAAAAAAAAAATAGAATGTAGAACTACTTTACTGTTTCAAGTTTCAAGAAGCTAGCAAAAAACCGTGTTTGATTTAGAGTTCGAACTACATTTGTCAATATAGGAGAAAACAGAGTGAAACCTAAAAATTCAAACTGTTACTCCAAAAGAATGCTTCAATCTAGGAGAACTAAACTTTGGCATCCAAGTGGGATTGGTGTACTGATCATTACTTGAAAGTATCATGAAGATTGGATGAAAAAATATATGTTGAGATTTCAGGAGACTCTAGTGTGTTGGAAGTTTGGCAACCCCTTTCAGTATAAGTGTTATTCGCCAGTCCCAGCTTTAGGATACAAGAGGAAACAAACCTTAGAGATAGAACGTAGAACTACTTTATTGTGTCAAGTTTCAAGAAGCTAGCACAAACCGTGTTTGATATAGAGTTCGAACTGCATCTGTCAATATAGGAGAAAACAGAGTGAAACCTACAATTTCTAACTGTTCCTGCAAACGAATGCTACAACCTAGAAGAAGAAAACTTGGGCATCCACGTTTGATTGGTGTACTGATCAATACTTGAAAGAATCATGAACATTGGATGAAAAAATATATGTTGAGATTTCAGGAGACCGTAGTTTTTATTAAGCTTAACAACGCCTTTCATTGAAAGGGTTATTCGCCGGTCTCTGCTTAAGGCTACATCAAGAGAAAACAAACCTTAGAGATAGAACGTAGAACTACTTTATTGTGTCAAGTTTCAAGAAGCTAGCACTAACCATGTTTGATTTAGAGTTCGAACTGCATCTGTCAATATAGGAGAAAACAGAGTGAAAACTAAAAATTCAAACTGTCACTGCAAACGAATGCTTCAACCCAGGAGAACGAAACTTGAACATCCACGTTTTATTGGTGTACTGCTCATTACTTGAAATTATCATGAAGGTCCGAAAAAAAAATATGTTGAGATTTCAGGAGACTGTTGTATTTTGGCAGCCTAACAACGCCTTTCATTGAATGTGTCTTTCGTCAGTCTCTGCTTAGGTCTACATCCAGAGGAAACAAAAAACAAAAATAGAATGTAGAACTACATTACTGTTTCAAGTTTCAAGAAGCTAGCACAAACCGTGTTTGATTTAGAGTTCGAACTACATTTGTCAATATAGGAGAAAACAGAGGGAAACCTAAAAATTCAAACTGTTACTCCAAAAGAATGCTTCAATCTAGGAGAACTAAACTTTGGCATCCAAGTGGGATTGGTGTACTGATCATTACTTGATAGTATCATGAAGATTGGATGAAAAAATATATGTTGAAATTTCAGGAGACTCTAGTGTGTTGGAAGTTTGGCAACCCCTTTCAGTATAAGTGTTATTCGCCAGTCCCAGCTTTAGGATACAAGAGGAAACAAACCTTAGAGATAGAACGTAGAACTACTTTATTGTGTCAAGTTTCAAGAAGCTAGCACAAACCGTGTTTGATTTAGAGTTCTAACTCCATCTGTCAATATAGGAGAAAACAGAGTGAAACCTATAATTTCTAACTGTTCCTGCAAACGAATGCTACAACCTAGAAGAACAAAACTTGGGCATCCACGTTTGATTGGTGTACTGATCAATACTTGAAAGAATCATGAACATTGGATGAAAAAATATATGTTGAGATTTCAGGAGACGGTAGTTTTTTGGAAGCTTAACAATGCCTTTCATTGAAAGTGTTATTCGCCAGTCTCTGCTTAAGGCTACATCAAGAGGAAACAAACCTTAGAGATAGAACGTAGAACTACTTTACTGTGTCAAGTTTCAAGAAGCTAGCACAAACCGTGTTTGATTTAGAGTTCGAACTGCATCTGTCAATATAGGAGAAAACAGAGTGAAAACTAAAAATTCAAACTGTTACTGCAAACGAATGCTTCAACCTAGGAGAACGGAACTTGAACATCCACGTTTTATTGGTGTACTGCTCATTACTTGAAATTATCATGAAGGTCAGAAAAAAAAATATGTTGATATTTCAGGAGCCTGTATTATTTTGGCAGCCTAACAACGCCTTTCATTGAATGTGTCCTTCGTCAGTCTCTGCTTAGGTCTACATCCAGAGGAAACAAAAAAAAAATAGAATGTAGAACTACTTTACTGTTTCAAGTTTCAAGAAGCTAGCAAAAAACCGTGTTTGATTTAGAGTTCGAACTACATTTGTCAATATAGGAGAAAACAGAGTGAAACCTAAAAATTCAAACTGTTACTCCAAAAGAATGCTTCAATCTAGGAGAACTAAACTTTGGCATCCAAGTGGGATTGGTGTACTGATCATTACTTGAAAGTATCATGAAGATTGGATGAAAAAATATATGTTGAGATTTCAGGAGACTCTAGTGTGTTGGAAGTTTGGCAACCCCATTCAGTATAAGTGTTATTCGCCAGTCCCAGCTTTAGGATACAAGAGGAAACAAACCTTAGAGATAGAACGTAGAACTACTTTATTGTGTCAAGTTTCAAGAAGCTAGCACAAACCGTGTTTGATTTAGAGTTCTAACTCCATCTGTCAATATAGGAGAAAACAGAGTGAAACCTACAATTTCTAACTGTTCCTGCAAACGAATGCTACAACCTAGAAGAAGAAAACTTGGGCATCCACGTTTGATTGGTGTACTGATCAATACTTGAAAGAATCATGAACATTGGATGAAAAAATATATGTTGAGATTTCAGGAGACCGTAGTTTTTATTAAGCTTAACAACGCCTTTCATTGAAAGGGTTATTCGCCGGTCTCTGCTTAAGGCTACATCAAGAGGAAACAAACCTTAGAGATAGAACGTAGAACTACTTTATTGTGTCAAGTTTCAAGAAGCTAGCACAAACCATGTTTGATTTAGAGTTCGAACTGCATCTGTCAATATAGGAGAAAACAGACTGAAAACTAAAAATTCAAACTGTTACTGCAAACGAATGCTTCAACCTAGGAGAACGGAACTTGAACATCCACGTTTTATTGGTGTACTGCTCATTACATGAAATTATCATGAAGGTCGGAAAGAAAATATGTTGAGATTTCAGGAGCCTGTAGTATTTTGGCAGCCTAACAACGCCTTTCATTGAATGTGTCTTTCGTCAGTCTCTGCTTAGGTCTACATCCAGAGGAAACAAAAAATAAAAATAGAATGTAGAACTACTTTACTGTTTCAAGTTTCAAGAAGCTAGCACAAACCGTGTTTGATTTAGAGTTCGAACTACATTTGTCAATATAGGAGAAAACAGAGTGAAACCTAAAAATTCAAACTGTTAATCCAAAAGAATGCTTCAATCTAGGAGAACTAAACTTTGGCATCCAAGTGGGATTGGTGTACTGATCATTACTTGAAAGTATCATGAAGATTGGATGAAAAAATATATGTTGAGATTTCAGGAGACTCTAGTGTGTTGGAAGTTTGGCAACCCCTTTCAGTATAAGTGTTATTCGCCAGTCCCAGCTTTAGGATAAAAGAGGAAACAAACCTTAGAGATAGAACGTAGAACTACTTTATTGTGTCAAGTTTCAAGAAGCTAGCACAAACCGTGTTTGATTTAGAGTTCTAACTGCATCTGTCAATATAGGAGAAAACAGAGTGAAACCTATAATTTCTAACTGTTCCTGCAAACGAATGCTACAACCTAGAAGAACAAAACTTGGGCATCCACGTTTGATTGGTGTACTGATCAATACTTGAAAGAATAATGAAGATTGGATGAAAAAATATATTTTGAGATTTCAGGAGTCGGTTATTTTTTTGGAAGCTTAACAACGCCTTTCATTGAAAGTGTTATTCGCCGGTCTCTGCTTAAGGCTACATCAAGAGGAAACAAACCTTAGAGATAGAACGTAGAACTACTTTATTGTGTCAAGTTTCAAGAAGCTAGCACAAACCATGTTTGATTTAGAGTTCGAACTGCATCTGTCAATATAGGAGAAAACAGAGTGAAAACTAAAAATTCAAACTGTTACTGCAAACGAATGCTTCAACCTAGGAGAACGGAACTTGAACATCCACGTTTTATTGGTGTACTGCTCATTACTTGAAATTATCATGAAGGTCGGAAAAAAAAATATGTTGAGATTTCAGGAGCCTGTATTATTTTGGCAGCCTAACAACGCCTTTCATTGAATGTGTCTTTCGTCAGTCTCTGCTTAGGTCTACATCCAGAGGAAACAAAAAATAAAAATAGAATGTAGAACTACTTTACTGTTTCAACTTTCAAGAAGCTAGCACAAACCGTGTTTGATTTAGAGTTCGAACTACATTTGTCAATATAGGAGAAAACAGAGTGAAACCTAAAAATTCAAACTGTTACTCCAAAAGAATGCTTTAATCTAGGAGAACTAAACTTTGGCATCCAAGTGGGATTGGTGTACTGATCATTGCTTGAAAGTATCATGAAGATTGGATGAAAAAATATATGTTGAGATTTCAGGAGACTCTAGTGTGTTGGAAGTTTGGCAACCCCTTTCAGCATAAGTGTATTCGCCAGTCCCAGCTTTAGGATACAAGAGGAAACAAACCTTAGAGATAGAACGTAGAACTACTTTATTGTGTCAAGTTTCAAGAAGCTAGCACAAACCGTGTTTGATTTAGAGTTCTAACTGCATCTGTCAATATAGGAGAAAACAGAGTGAAACCTATAATTTCTAACTGTTCCTGCAAACGAATGCTACAACCTAGAAGAACAAAACTTGGGCATCCACGTTTTATTGGTGTACTGCTCATTACTTGAAATTATCATGAAGGTCGGAAAAAAAATATGTTGAGATTTCAGGAGACTGTAGTATTTTGGCAGCCTAACAACCCCTTTCATTGAATGTGTCTTTCGTCAGTCTCCGCTTAGGTCTACATCCAGAATAAACAAAAAATAAAAATAGAATGTAGAACTACTTTACTGTTTCAAGTTTCAAGAAGCTAGCACAAACCGTGTTTGATTTAGAGTTCGAACTACATTTGTCAATATAGGAGAAAACAGAGTGAAACCTAACAATTCAAACTGTTACTCCAAAAGAATGCTTCAATCTAGGAGAACTTAACTTTGGCATCCAAGTGGGATTGGTGTACTGATCATTACTTGAAAGTATCATGAAGATTGGATGAAAAAATATATGTTGAGATTTCAGGAGACTCTAGTGTGTTGGAAGTTTGGCAACCCCTTTCAGTATAAGTGTTATTCACCAGTCCCAGCTTTAGGATACAAGAAAAAACAAACCTTAGAGATAGAACGTAGAACTACATTATTGTGTCAAGTTTCAAGAAGCTAGCACAAACCGTGTTTGATTTAGAGTTCTAACTGCATCTGTCAATATAGGAGAAAAGAGAGTGAAACCTATTATTTCTAACTGTTCCTGCAAACGAATGGTACAACCTAGAAGAACAAAACTTGGGCATCCACGTTTGATTGGTGTACTGATCAATACTTGAAAGAATCATGAAGTTTGGATGAAAAAATATATGTTGAGGTTTCAGGAGACGGTAGTTTTTTGGAAGCTTAACAACGCCTTTCATTGAAAGTGTTATTCGCCAGTCTCTGCTTAAGGCTACATCAAGAGAAAACAACCCTTAGAGATGGAACGTAGAACTACTTTATTGTGTCAATTTTCAAGAAGCTAGCACAAACCATGTTTGATTTAGAGTTCGAACTGCATCTGTCAATATAGGAGAAAACAGAGTGAAAACTAAGAATTCAAACTGTTACTGCAAACGAATGCTTCAACCTAGGAGAACGAAACGTGAACATCCACGTTTTATTGGTGTACTGCTCATTACTTGAAATTATCATGAAGGTCGGAAAAAAAAATATGTTGAGATTTCAGGAGACTGTAGTATTTTGGCAGGCTAACAACACCTTTCATTGAATGTGTCTTTCGTCAGTCTCTGCTTAGGTCTACATCCAGAGGAACCAAAAAATAAAAATAGAATGTAGAACTACTTTACTGTTTCAAGTTTCAAGAAGCTAGCACAAACCGTGTTTGATTTAGAGTTCGAACTACATTTGTCAATATAGGAGAAAACAGAGTGAAACCTAAAAATTCAAACTTTTACTCCAAAAGAATGCTTCAATCTAGGAGAACTAAACTTTGGCATCCAAGTGGGACTGGTGTACTGATCATTACTTGAAAGTATCATGAAGATTGGATGAAAAAATATATGTTGAGATTTCAGGAGACTCTAGTGTGTTGGAAGTTTGGCAACCCCTTTCAGTATAAGTGTTATTCGCCAGTCCCAGCTTTAGGATACAAGAGGAAACAAACCTTAGAGATAGAACGTAGAACTACTTTATTGTGTCAAGTTTCAAGAAGCTAGCACAAACCGTGTTTGATTTAGAGTTCTAACTGCATCTGTCAATATAGGAGAAAACAGAGTGAAACCTATAATTTCTAACTGTTCCTGCAAACGAATGCTACAACCTAGAAGAAGAAAACTTGGGCATCCACGTTTGATTGGTGTACTGATGAATACTTGAAAGAATCATGAAGATTGGATGAAAAAATATATGTTGAGATTTCAGGAGACGGTAGTTTTTTGGAAGCTTAACAACGCCTTTCATTGAAAGGGTTATTCGCCGGTCTCTGCTTAAGGCTACATCAAGAGGAAACAAACCTTAGAGATAGAACGTAGAACTACTTTATTGTGTCAAGTTTTAAGAAGCTAGCACAAACCATGTTTGATTTAGAGTTCGAACTGCATCTGTCAATATAGGAGAAAACAGAGTGAAAACTAAAAATTCAAACTGTTACTGCAAACGAATGCTTCAACCTAGGAGAACGAAACTTGAACATCCACGTTTTATTGGTGTACTGCTCATTACTTGAAATCATCATGAAGGTCGGAAAAAAAATATGTTGAGATTTCAGGAGACTGTAGTATTTTGGCAGCCTAACAACGCCTTTCATTGAATGTGTCTTTCGTCAGTATCTGCTTAGGTCTACATCCAGAGGAAACAAAAAATAAAAATAGAATGTAGAACTACTTTAATGTTTCAAGTTTCAAGAAGCTAGCACAAACCGTGTTTGATTTAGAGTTCGAACTACATTTGTCAATATAGGAGAAAACAGAGTAAAACCTAAAAATTCAAACTGTTACTCCAAAAGAATGCTTCAATCTAGGAGAACTAAACTTTGGCATCCAAGTGGGATTGGTGTACTGATCATTACTTGAAAGTATCATGAAGATTGGATGAAAAAATATATGTTGAGATTTCAGGAGACTCTAGTGTGTTGGAAGTTTGGCAACCCCTTTCAGTATAAGTGTTATTCGCCAGTCCCAGCTTTAGGATACAAGAGGAAACAAACCTTAGAGATAGAACGTAGAACTACTTTATTGTGTCAAGTTTCAAGAAGCTAGCACAAACCGTGTTTGATTTAGAGTTCTAACTGCATCTGTCAATATAGGAGAAAACAGAGTGAAAACTAAAAATTCAAACTGTTACTGCATACGAATGCTTCAACCTAGGAGAACGGAACTTGAACATCCACGTTTTATTGGTGTACTGCTCATTACTTGAAATTATCATGAAGGTCGGAAAAAAAAATATGTTGAGATTTCAGGAGCCTGTAGTATTTTGGCAGCCTAACAAAGCCTTTCATTGAATGTGTGTTTCGTCAGTCTCTGCTTAGGTCTACATCCAGAGGAAACAAAAGTAAAAATAGAATGTAGAACTACTTTACTGTTTCAAGTTTCAAGAAGCTAGCACAAACCGTGTTTGATTTAGAGTTCGAACTACATTTGTCATTATAGGAGAAAACAGAGTGAAACCTAAAAATTCAAACTGTTACTCCAAAAGAATGCTTCAATCTAGGAGAACTAAACTTTGGCATCCAAGTGGGATTGGTGTACTGATCATTACTTGAAAGCATCATGAAAATTGGATGAAAAAATATATGTTGAGATTTCAGGAGACTCTAGTGTGTTGGACGTTTGGCAACCCCTTTCAGTATAAGTGTTATTCGCCATTCCCAGCTTTAGGATACAAGAGGAAACAAACCTTAGATATAGAACGTAGAACTACTTTATTGTGTCAAGTTTCAAGAAGCTAGCACAAACCGTGTTTGATTTAGAGTTCTAACTGCATCTGTCAATATAGGAGAAAACAGAGTGAAACCTATAATTTCTAACTGTTCTTGCAAACGAATGCTACAACCTAGAAGAACAAAACTTGGGCATCCACGTTTGATTGGTGTACTGATCAATACTTGAAAGAATCATGAAGATTGGATGAAAAAATATATGTTGAGATTTCAGGAGACGGTAGTTTTTTGGAAGCTTAACAACGCCTTTCATTGAAAGTGTTATTCGCCGGTCTCTGCTTAAGGCTACATCAAGAGGAAACAAACCTTAGAGATAGAACGTAGAACTACTTTATTGTGTCAAGTTTCAAGAAGCTAGCACAAACCATGTTTGATTTAGAGTTCGAACTGCATCTGTCAATATAGGAGAAAACAGAGTGAAAACTAAAAATTCAAACTGTTACTGCAAACGAATGCTTCAACCTAGGAGAACGAAACTTGAACATCCACGTTTTATTGGTGTACTGCTCATTACTTGAAATTATCATGAAGGTCGGAAAAAAAAATATGTTGAGATTTCAGGAGACTGTATTATTTTGGCAGCCTAACAAGGCCTTTCATTGAATGTGTCTTTCGTCAGTCTCTGCTTAGGTCTACATCCAGAGGAAACAAAAAATAAAAATAGAATGTAGAACTACTTTACTGTTTCAAGTTTCAAGAAGCTAGCACAAACCGTGTTTGATTTAGAGTTCGAACTATATTTGTCAATATAGGAGAAAACAGAGTGAAACCTAACAATTCAAACTGTTACTCCAAAAGAATGCTTCAATCTAGGAGAACTTAACTTTGGCATCCAAGTGGGATTGGTGTACTGATCATTACTTGAAAGTATCATGAAGATTGGATGAAAAAATATATGTTGAGATTTCAGGAGACTCTAGTGTGTTGGAAGTTTGGCAACCCCTTTCAGTATAAGTGTTATTCGCCAGTCCCAGCTTTAGGATACAGGAGGAAAGAAACCTTAGAGATAGAACGTATTACTACTTTATTGTGTCAAGTTTCAAGAAGCTAGCACAAACCGTGTTTGATTTAGAGTTTTAACTGCATCTGTCAATATAGGAGAAAACAAAGTGAAATCTATAATTTCTAACTGTTCCTGCAAACGAATGCTACAACCTAGAAGAACAAAACTTGGGCATCCACGTTTTATTGGTGTACTGCTCATTACTTGAAATTATCATGAAGGTCGGAAAAAAAATATGTTGAGATTTCAGGAGACTGTAGTATTTTGGCAGCCTAACAACCCCTTTCATTGAATGTGTCTTTCGTCAGTCTCTGCTTAGGTCTACATCCAGAATAAACAAAAAATAAAAATAGAATGTAGAACTACTTTACTGTTTCAAGTTTCAAGAAGCTAGCACAAACCGTGTTTGATTTAGAGTTCGAACTACATTTGTCAATATAGGAGAAAACAGAGTGAAACCTAACAATTCAAACTGTTACTCCAAAAGAATGCTTCAATCTAGGAGAACTTAACTTTGGCATCCAAGTGGGATTGGTGTACTGATCATTACTTGAAAGTATCATGAAGATTGGATGAAAAAATATATGTTGAGATTTCAGGAGACTCTAGTGTGTTGGAAGTTTGGCAACCCCTTTCAGTATAAGTGTTATTCACCAGTCCCAGCTTTAGGATACAAGAAAAAACAAACCTTAGAGATAGAACGTAGAACTACATTATTGTGTCAAGTTTCAAGAAGCTAGCACAAACCGTGTTTGATTTAGAGTTCTAACTGCATCTGTCAATATAGGAGAAAAGAGAGTGAAACCTATTATTTCTAACTGTTCCTGCAAACGAATGGTACAACCTAGAAGAACAAAACTTGGGCATCCACGTTTGATTGGTGTACTGATCAATACTTGAAAGAATCATGAAGTTTGGATGAAAAAATATATGTTGAGATTTCAGGAGACGGTAGTTTTTTGGAAGCTTAACAACGCCTTTCATTGAAAGTGTTATTCGCCAGTCTCTGCTTAAGGCTACATCAAGAGAAAACAACCCTTAGAGATGGAACGTAGAACTACTTTATTGTGTCAATTTTCAAGAAGCTAGCACAAACCATGTTTGATTTAGAGTTCGAACTGCATCTGTCAATATAGGAGAAAACAGAGTGAAAACTAAGAATTCAAACTGTTACTGCAAACGAATGCTTCAACCTAGGAGAACGAAACGTGAACATCCACGTTTTATTGGTGTACTGCTCATTACTTGAAATTATCATGAAGGTCGGAAAAAAAAATATGTTGAGATTTCAGGAGACTGTAGTATTTTGGCAGCCTAACAACGCCTTTCATTGAATGTGTCTTTCGTCAGTCTCTGCTTAGGTCTACATCCAGAGGAACCAAAAAATAAAAATAGAATGTAGAACTACTTTACTGTTTCAAGTTTCAAGAAGCTAGCACAAACCGTGTTTGATTTAGAGTTCGAACTACATTTGTCAATATAGGAGAAAACAGAGTGAAACCTAAAAATTCAAACTTTTACTCCAAAAGAATGCTTCAATCTAGGAGAACTAAACTTTGGCATCCAAGTGGGACTGGTGTACTGATCATTACTTGAAAGTATCATGAAGATTGGATGAAAAAATATATGTTGAGATTTCAGGAGACTCTAGTGTGTTGGAAGTTTGGCAACCCCTTTCAGTATAAGTGTTATTCGCCAGTCCCAGCTTTAGGATACAAGAGGAAACAAACCTTAGAGATAGAACGTAGAACTACTTTATTGTGTCAAGTTTCAAGAAGCTAGCACAAACCGTGTTTGATTTAGAGTTCTAACTGCATCTGTCAATATAGGAGAAAACAGAGTGAAACCTATAATTTCTAACTGTTCCTGCAAACGAATGCTACAACCTAGAAGAACAAAACTTGGGCATCCACGTTTGATTGGTGTACTGATCAATACTTGAAAGAATCATGAAGATTGGATAAAAAAATATATGTTGAGATTTCAGGAGACGGTATTTTTTTGGAAGCTTAACAACGCCTTTCATTGAAAGTGTTATTCGCCAGTCTCTGCTTAAGGCTACATCAAGAGGAAACAAACCTTAGAGATAGAACGTAGAACTACTTTATTGTGTCAAGTTTCAAGAAGCTAGCACAAACCATGTTTTATTTAGAGTTCGAACTGCATCTGTCAATATAGGAGAAAACAGAGTGAAAACTAAAAATTCAAACTGTTACTGCAAACGAATGCTTCAACCTAGGAGAACGAAACTTGAACATCCACGTTTTATTGGTGTACTGCTGATTACATGAAATCATCATGAAGGTCGGAAAAAAAAATATGTTGAGATTTCAGGAGACTGTATTATTTTGGCAGCCTAACAACCCCTTTCATTGAATGTGTCTTTCGTCAGTCTCTGCTTAGGTCTACATCCAGAGGAAACAAAAAATAAAAATAGAATGTAGAACTACTTTACTGTTTCAAGTTTCAAGAAGCTAGCACAAACCGTGTTTGATTTAGAGGTCGAACTACATTTGTCAATATAGGAGAAAACAGAGTGAAACCTAAAAATTCAAACTGTTACTCCAAAAGAATGCTTCAATCTAGGAGAACTAAATTTTGGCATCCAACTGGGATTGGTGTACTGATCATTACTTGAAAGTATCATGAAGATTGGATGAAAAAATATATGTTGAGATTTCAGGAGACTCTAGTGTGTTGGAAGTTTGGCAACACCTTTCAGTATAAGTGTTATTCACCAGTCCCAGCTTTAGGATACAAGAAAAAACAAACCTTAGAGATAGAACGTAGAAATACATTATTGTGTCAAGTTTCAAGAAGCTAGCACAAACCGTGTTTGATTTAGAGTTCTAACTGCATCTGTCAATATAGGAGAAAACAGAGTGAAACCTATAATTTCTAACTGTTCCTGCAAACGAATGCTACAACCTAGAAGAACAAAACTTGGGCATCCACGTTTGATTGGTGTACTGATCAATACTTGAAAGAATCATGAAGATTGGATGAAAAAATATATGTTGAGATTTCAGGAGACGGTAGTTTTTTGGAAGCTTAACAACGCCTTTCATTGAAAGTGTTATTCGCCAGTCTCTGCTTAAGGCTACATCAAGAGGAAACAAACCTTAGAGATAGAACGTAGAACTACTTTATTGTGTCAAGTTTCAAGAAGCTAGCACAAACCATGTTTGATTTAGAGTTCGAACTGCATCTGTCAATATAGGAGAAAACAGAGTGAAAACTAAAAATTCAAACTGTTACTGCAAACGAATGCTTCAACCTAGGAGAACGAAACTTGAACATCCACGTTTTATTGGTGTACTGCTCATTACTTGAAATTATCATGAAGGTCGGAAAAAAAAAATATGTTGAGATTTCAGGAGACTGTAGTATTTTGGCAGCCTAACAAGGCCTTTCATTGAATGTGTCTTTCGTCAGTCTCTGCTTAGGTCTACATCCAGAGGAAACAAAAAATAAAAATAGAATGTAGAACTACTTTACTGTTTCAAGTTTCAAGAAGCTAGCACAAACCGTGTTTGATTTAGAGTTCGAACTATATTTGTCAATATAGGAGAAAACAGAGTGAAACCTAACAATTCAAACTGTTACTCCAAAAGAATGCTTCAATCTAGGAGAACTTAACTTTGGCATCCAAGTGGGATTGGTGTACTGATCATTACTTGAAAGTATCATGAAGATTGGATGAAAAAATATATGTTGAGATTTCAGGAGACTCTAGTGTGTTGGAAGTTTGGCAACCCCTTTCAGTATAAGTGTTATTCGCCAGTCCCAGCTTTAGGATACAGGAGGAAACAAACCTTAGAGATAGAACGTAGAACTACTTTATTGTGTCAAGTTTCAAGAAGCTAGCACAAACCGTGTTTGATTTAGAGTTCTAACTGCATCTGTCAATATAGGAGAAAACAGAGTGAAATCTATAATTTCTAACTGTTCCTGCAAACGAATGCTACAACCTAGAAGAACAAAACTTGGGCATCCACGTTTGATTGGTGTACTGATCAATACTTGAAAGAATCATGAAGATTGGATGAAAAAATATATGTTGAGATTTCAGGAGACGGTAGTTTCTTGGAAGCTTAAAAACGCCTTTCATTCAAAGTGTTATTCGCCGGTCTCTGCTTAAGGCTACATCAAGAGGAAACAAACCTTAGAGATAGAACGTAGAACTACTTTATTGTGTCAAGTTTCAAGAAGCTAGCACAAACCCTGTTTGATTTAGAGTTCGAACTGCATCTGTCAATATAGGAGAAAACAGAGTGAAAACTAAGAATTCAAACTGTTACTGCAAACGAATGCTTCAACCTAGGAGAACGAAACGTGAACATCCACGTTTTATTGGTGTACTGCTCATTACTTGAAATTATCATGAAGGTCGGAAAAAAAAATATGTTGAGATTTCAGGAGACTGTAGTATTTTGGCAGCCTAACAACGCCTTTCATTGAATGTGTCTTTCGTCAGTCTCTGCTTAGGTCTACATCCAGAGGAACCAAAAAATAAAAATAGAATGTAGAACTACTTTACTGTTTCAAGTTTCAAGAAGCTAGCACAAACCGTGTTTGATTTAGAGTTCGAACTACATTTGTCAATATAGGAGAAAACAGAGTGAAACCTAAAAATTCAAACTTTTACTCCAAAAGAATGCTTCAATCTAGGAGAACTAAACTTTGGCATCCAAGTGGGACTGGTGTACTGATCATTACTTGAAAGTATCATGAAGATTGGATGAAAAAATATATGTTGAGATTTCAGGAGACTCTAGTGTGTTGGAAGTTTGGCAACCCCTTTCAGTATAAGTGTTATTCGCCAGTCCCAGCTTTAGGATACAAGAGGAAACAAACCTTAGAGATAGAACGTAGAACTACTTTATTGTGTCAAGTTTCAAGAAGCTAGCACAAACCGTGTTTGATTTAGAGTTCTAACTGCATCTGTCAATATAGGAGAAAACAGAGTGAAACCTATAATTTCTAACTGTTCCTGCAAACGAATGCTACAACCTAGAAGAACAAAACTTGGGCATCCACGTTTGATTGGTGTACTGATCAATACTTGAAAGAATCATGAAGATTGGATAAAAAAATATATGTTGAGATTTCAGGAGACGGTATTTTTTTGGAAGCTTAACAACGCCTTTCATTGAAAGTGTTATTCGCCAGTCTCTGCTTAAGGCTACATCAAGAGGAAACAAACCTTAGAGATAGAACGTAGAACTACTTTATTGTGTCAAGTTTCAAGAAGCTAGCACAAACCATGTTTTATTTAGAGTTCGAACTGCATCTGTCAATATAGGAGAAAACAGAGTGAAAACTAAAAATTCAAACTGTTACTGCAAACGAATGCTTCAACCTAGGAGAACGAAACTTGAACATCCACGTTTTATTGGTGTACTGCTGATTACATGAAATCATCATGAAGGTCGGAAAAAAAAATATGTTGAGATTTCAGGAGACTGTATTATTTTGGCAGCCTAACAACCCCTTTCATTGAATGTGTCTTTCGTCAGTCTCTGCTTAGGTCTACATCCAGAGGAAACAAAAAATAAAAATAGAATGTAGAACTACTTTACTGTTTCAAGTTTCAAGAAGCTAGCACAAACCGTGTTTGATTTAGAGGTCGAACTACATTTGTCAATATAGGAGAAAACAGAGTGAAACCTAAAAATTCAAACTGTTACTCCAAAAGAATGCTTCAATCTAGGAGAACTAAATTTTGGCATCCAACTGGGATTGGTGTACTGATCATTACTTGAAAGTATCATGAAGATTGGATGAAAAAATATATGTTGAGATTTCAGGAGACTCTAGTGTGTTGGAAGTTTGGCAACACCTTTCAGTATAAGTGTTATTCACCAGTCCCAGCTTTAGGATACAAGAAAAAACAAACCTTAGAGATAGAACGTAGAAATACATTATTGTGTCAAGTTTCAAGAAGCTAGCACAAACCGTGTTTGATTTAGAGTTCTAACTGCATCTGTCAATATAGGAGAAAACAGAGTGAAACCTATAATTTCTAACTGTTCCTGCAAACGAATGCTACAACCTAGAAGAACAAAACTTGGGCATCCACGTTTGATTGGTGTACTGATCAATACTTGAAAGAATCATGAAGATTGGATGAAAAAATATATGTTGAGATTTCAGGAGACGGTAGTTTTTTGGAAGCTTAACAACGCCTTTCATTGAAAGTGTTATTCGCCAGTCTCTGCTTAAGGCTACATCAAGAGGAAACAAACCTTAGAGATAGAACGTAGAACTACTTTATTGTGTCAAGTTTCAAGAAGCTAGCACAAACCATGTTTGATTTAGAGTTCGAACTGCATCTGTCAATATAGGAGAAAACAGAGTGAAAACTAAAAATTCAAACTGTTACTGCAAACGAATGCTTCAACCTAGGAGAACGAAACTTGAACATCCACGTTTTATTGGTGTACTGCTCATTACTTGAAATTATCATGAAGGTCGGAAAAAAAAAATATGTTGAGATTTCAGGAGACTGTAGTATTTTGGCAGCCTAACAAGGCCTTTCATTGAATGTGTCTTTCGTCAGTCTCTGCTTAGGTCTACATCCAGAGGAAACAAAAAATAAAAATAGAATGTAGAACTACTTTACTGTTTCAAGTTTCAAGAAGCTAGCACAAACCGTGTTTGATTTAGAGTTCGAACTATATTTGTCAATATAGGAGAAAACAGAGTGAAACCTAACAATTCAAACTGTTACTCCAAAAGAATGCTTCAATCTAGGAGAACTTAACTTTGGCATCCAAGTGGGATTGGTGTACTGATCATTACTTGAAAGTATCATGAAGATTGGATGAAAAAATATATGTTGAGATTTCAGGAGACTCTAGTGTGTTGGAAGTTTGGCAACCCCTTTCAGTATAAGTGTTATTCGCCAGTCCCAGCTTTAGGATACAGGAGGAAACAAACCTTAGAGATAGAACGTAGAACTACTTTATTGTGTCAAGTTTCAAGAAGCTAGCACAAACCGTGTTTGATTTAGAGTTCTAACTGCATCTGTCAATATAGGAGAAAACAGAGTGAAATCTATAATTTCTAACTGTTCCTGCAAACGAATGCTACAACCTAGAAGAACAAAACTTGGGCATCCACGTTTGATTGGTGTACTGATCAATACTTGAAAGAATCATGAAGATTGGATGAAAAAATATATGTTGAGATTTCAGGAGACGGTAGTTTCTTGGAAGCTTAAAAACGCCTTTCATTCAAAGTGTTATTCGCCGGTCTCTGCTTAAGGCTACATCAAGAGGAAATAAACCTTAGAGATAGAACGTAGAACTACTTTATTGTGTCAAGTTTCAAGAAGCTAGCACAAACCCTGTTTGATTTAGAGTTCGAACTGCATCTGTCAATATAGGAGAAAACAGAGTGAAAACTAAAAATTCAAACTGTTACTGCAAACGAATGCTTCAACCTAGGAGAACGAAACTTGAACATCCACGTTTTATTGGTGTACTGCTGATTACATGAAATCATCATGAAGGTCGGAAAAAAAAATATGTTGAGATTTCAGGAGACTGTATTATTTTGGCAGCCTAACAAACCCTTTCATTGAATGTGTCTTCCGTCATTCTCTGCTTAGGTCTACATCCAGAGGAAACAAAAAATAAAAATAGAATGTAGAACTACTTTACTGTTTCAAGTTTCAAGAAGCTAGCACAAACCGTGTTTGATTTAGAGTTCGAACTACATTTGACAATAATGGAGAAAACAGAGTGAAACCTAAAAATTCAAACTGTTACTCCAAAAGAATGCTTCAATCTAGGAGAACTAAATTTTGGCATCCAAGTGGGATTGGTGTACTGATCATTACTTGAAAGTATCATGAAGATTGGATGAAAAAATATATGTTGAGATTTCAGGAGACTCTAGTGTGTTGGAAGTTTGGCAACCCCTTTCAGTATAAGTGTTATTCACCAGTCCCAGCTTTAGGATACAAGAAAAAACAAACCTTAGAGATGGAACGTAGAACTACATTATTGTGTCAAGTTTCAAGAAGCTAGCACAAACCGTGTTTGATTTAGAGTTCTAACTGCATCTGTCAATATAGGAGAAAAGAGAGTGAAACCTATTATTTCTAACTGTTCCTGCAAACGAATGGTACAACCTAGAAGAACAAAACTTGGGCATCCACGTTTGATTGGTGTACTGATCAATACTTGAAAGAATCATGAAGATTGGATGAAAAAATATATGTTGAGATTTCAGGAGACGGTAGTTTTTTGGAAGCTTAACAACGCCTTTCATTGAAAGTGTTATTCGCCAGTCTCTGCTTAAGGCTACATCAAGAGAAAACAACCCTTAGAGATAGAACGTAGAACTACTTTAATGTTTCAAGTTTCAAGAAGCTAGCACAAAC
>NW_027511031.1:0-28961 GCF_048772815.1 Callospermophilus lateralis | reverse complement strand
ATCCCCACATGGTTTTAGTAGTAGATCTACTGAAACTCTGACAAATAAAAACTGCTACTGTAGACGAATGCTTAATCCTAGAAGAACAAAATTTGGTGAGCCAAGTGGGATTTGTGTGCTGATCATTACCACCAAGTATCATCAAGTTTGGGTGAAAAAATATTTGCTGGTATTTCGGAAACTCGTTATTTCTTAGAAGCTTGGCAACCCCTCTCAATGAAAGTGCTTTTCCACAGTTTGTGCCTAGGGCTACTTGAAGAGGAAACAAACCATAGAGACAAAACTGAGAACTCCTTTATTTTGTCAAGTTTCAAAGAGCTACTACAAACCATGTTGGATTAAGAGTTCCAAATTCATCTATCTATACAGGAGAGAACAGAGAGAAACCTAAATATAAAAACTGCTACTGTAGACGAACACGTCAACCTAGAAGAACAAAACTTCGTGAGCCAAGTGGGATTTGTGTACTGATCATTACCACCAAGTATCATCAAGATTGGGTGAAAAAATATTTGCTGGTATTTCGGAAACTCGTTATTTCTTAGAAGCTTGGCAACCCCTCTCAATGAAAGTGCTTTTCCACAGTCTGTGCCTAGGGCTACTTGAAGAGGAAACAAACCATAGAGACAAATCTGAGAACTCCTTTATTTTGTCAAGTTTCAAAGAGCTACTACAAACCATGTTGGATTAGAGTTCCAAATTCATCTATCTATATAGGAGAGACCCGAGGGAAACTTAAATATAAAAACTGCTACTGTAGACGAATGCTTCAACCTAGAAGAACAAAATTTGGTGAGCAAGTGGATTTGTGTACTGATCATTACCACCAAGTATCATCAAGATTGGGTGAAAAAATATTTGCTGGTATTTCGGAAACTCGTTATTTCTTAGAAGCTTGGCAACCCCTCTCAATGAAAGTGCTTTTCCACAGTCTGTGCCTAGGGCTACTTGAAGAGGAAACAAATCATAGAGACAAAACTGACAACTCCTTTATTTTTGTCAAGTTTCAAAGAGCTACTATAAACCATGTTGGATTTAGAGTTCCAAATTCATCTATCTATATAGGAGAGAACACAGGAAACCTAAATATAAAAACTGCTACTGTAGACGAATGCTTCAACCTAGAAGAACAAAATTTGGTGAGCCAAGTGGGATTTGTGTACTGATCATTACCACCAAGTATCATCAAGATTGGGTGAAAAAATATTTGCTGGTATTTCGGAAACTCGTTATTTCTTAGAAGCTTGGCAACCCCTCTCAATGAAAGTGCTTCCACAGTCTGTGCCTAGGGCTACTTGAAGAGGAAACAATCCATAGAGAACAAACTGAGAACTCCTTTATTTTGTCAAGTTTCAAAGAGCTACTACAAACCATGTTGGATTTAGAGTTCCAATTCATCTATCTATATAGGAGAGATCAGAGGGAAACCTAAATATAAAAACTGCTACTGTAGAAGAACGCTTCAACCTAGAAGAACTAAATTTGGTGAGCCAAGTGGGATATGTGTACTGATCATTAGCTACAAGTAATCATCAATATTGGGTGAAAAAATATTTGCTGGTATTTCGGAAACTCGTTATTTCTTAGAAGCTTGGCAACCCCTGTCAATGAAAGTGCTTTCCACAGTCTGTGCCTAGGGATACTTGAAGTGGAAACAAACCATAGAGACAAAACTGAGAACTCCTTTATTTTGTCAAGTTTCAAGAGCTACTACAAACCATGTTGGGTTTAGAGTTCCAAATTCATCTATCTGTATAGGAGAGAACAGAGGGAATCCTAAATAAAAAAACTGCTACTGTACACGAACGCTTCAACCTAGAAGAACTAAATTTGTTGATCCAAGTGGGTTATGTGTACTGATCGTTAGCAACAAGTATCATGAAGATTGGGTGAAAAAATATTTGCTGGTATTTCGGAAACTCGTTATTTCTTAGAAGCTTGGCAACCCCTCTCAATTAAAGTGCTTTCCACAGTTTGTGCCTAGGGCTACTTGAAGAGGAAACAAACCATAGAGACAAAACTGAGAACTCCTTTATTTTGTCAAGTTTCAAAGAGCTACTACAAACCATGTTGGATTTAGAGTTCCAAATTCATCTATTTATATAGGAGAGAACAGAGGGAAACCTAAATATAAAAACTGCTACTGTACACGAACGCTTCAACCTAGAAGAACTAAATTTGGTGAGCCAAGTGCGAATTGTGTACTGATCATTACCACCAAGTATCATCAAGATTGGGTGAAAAAAATATTTGCTGGTATTTCGGAAACTCGTTATTTCTTAGAAGCTTGGCAACCCCTCTCAATGAAAGTACTTTTCCACAGTCTGTGCCTAGGGCTACTTGAAGAGGAAACAAACCATAGAGACAAAACTGAGAACTCCTTTATTTTGTCAAGTTTCAAAGAGCTACTACAAACCATGTTGGATTTAGAGTTCCAAATTCATCTATCTATATAGGAGAGAACAGAGAGAAACCTAAATATAAAAACTGCTACTGTAGACGAACTCATCAACCTAAAAAAACAAAATTTGGTGAGCCAAGTGGGATTTGTGTACTGATCATTACCACCAAGTATCATCAAGATTGGGTAAAAAAATATTTGCTGGTATTTCGGAAACTGGTTATTTCTTAGAAGCTTGGCAACCCCTATCAATGAAAGTGCATTTCCACAGTCTGTGCCTAGGGCTACTTGAAGAGGAAACAAACCATAGAGACAAATCTGAGAACTCTTTTATTTTGTCACGTTTCAAAGAGCTACTACAAACCATGTTGGATTTAGAGTTCCAAATTCATCTATCTATGTAGGAGAGAACAGAGGGAATCCTAAATATAAAAACTGCTACAGTACATGAACGCTTCAATCTAGAAGAACTAAATTTTGGTGAGCCAAGTGGGATTTGTGTCCTGATCATTACCACCAAGTATCAACAAGATTTTGTGAAAAAATATTTGCTGGTATTTCGGAAACGCGTTATTTCTTAGAAGCTTGGCAACCCATCTCAATGAAAGTGCTTCCACAGTCTGTGCCTAGGGCTACTTGAAGTGGAAACAATCCATAGAGACAAAACTGAGAACTCCTTTATTTTGTCAAGTTTCAAAGAGCTACTACATACCATGTTGGATTTAGAGTTCCAAATTCATCTATCTGTATAGGAGAGAACAGAGGGAAACCTAAATATAAAAACTGCTACTGTACACGAACGCTTCAACCTAGAAGAACTAAATTTGGTGAGCCAAGTGGGATATGTGTACTGATCATTAGCAACAAGTATCATCAAGATTGGGTGAAAAAATATTTGCTGGTATTTCGGAAACTCGTTATTTCTTAGAAGCTTGGCAACCCCTCTCAATGAAAGTGCTTTTCCACAGTCTGTGCCTAGGGCTACTTGAAGAGGAAACAAACCATAGAGACAAATCTGAGAACTCCTTTATTATGTCAAGATTCAGAGAGCTACTACAAACCATGTTGGATTTAGAGTTCCAAATTCATCTATCTATATAGGAGAGAACAGAGGGAAACTTAAATATAAAAACTGCTACTGTAGACGAACGCGTCAACCTAGAAGAACAAAATTTGGTAAGCCAAGTGGGATTTCTGTACTGATCATTACCACCAAGTATCATCAAGATTGGGTGAAAAAATATTTCTAGTATTTCGGAAACTCGTTATTGCTTAGAAGCTTGGCAACCCCTTCAATGAATGTGCTATTCCACAGTCTGTGCCCAGGGCTACTTGAAGAGGAAACAAACCATAGAGGCAAATCTTAGAACTCCTTTATTTTGTAAAGTTTCAAAGAGCTACTACAAAGCATGTTGGATTTAGAGTTCCAAATTCATCTATCTATATTGGAGAGAACAGAGGGAAACCTAAATATAAAAACTGCTACTGTAGACGAACGCTTCAACCTAGAAGAACAAAATTTGGTGAGCCAAGTGGGATTTGTGTACTGATCATTAGCACCAAGTATCATCAAGATTGGGTGAAAAAATATTTGCTGGTATTTCGGAAACTGGTTATTTCTTAGAAGCTTGGCAACCCCTATCAATGAAAGTGCATTTCCACAGTCTGTGCCTAGGGCTACTTGAAGAGGAAACAAACCATAGAGACAAATCTGAGAACTCCTTTATTTTGTCAAGTTTCAAAGAGCTACTACAAACCATGTTGGATTTAGAGTTCCAAATTCATCTATGTATATAGGAGAGAACAGAGGGAAACCTAAATATAAAAACTGCTACTGTACACGAACGCTTCAACCTAGAAGAACTAAATTTGGTGAGCCAAGTGCGAATTGTGTACTGATCCTTACCACCAAGTATCATCAAGATTGGGTGAAAAAATATTTGCTGGTATTTCGGAAACTCGTTATTTCTTAGAAGCTTGGCAACCCCTCTCAATGAAAATACTTTTCCACAGTCTGTGCCTAGGGCTACTTGAAGAGGAAACAAACCATAGAGACAAAACTGAGAACTCCTTTATTTTGTCAAGTTTCAAAGAGCTACTACAAACCATGTTGGATTTAGAGTTCCAAATTCATGTATCTATATAGGAGAGAACAGAGAGAAACCTAAATATAAAAACTGCTACTGTAGACGAACGCTTCAACCTAGAAGAACAAAATTTGGTGAGCCAAGTGGGATTTCTGTACTGATCATTACCACCAAGTATCATCAAGATTGGGTGAAAAAATATTTGCTGGTGTTTCGGAAACTAGTTATTTTTTAGAGGCTTGGCAACCCATCTCAATGAAAGTGCTTTCCAC
The DNA here is from genome assembly GCF_048772815.1 of Callospermophilus lateralis. Taxonomy (NCBI): domain Eukaryota; kingdom Metazoa; phylum Chordata; class Mammalia; order Rodentia; family Sciuridae; genus Callospermophilus; species Callospermophilus lateralis. The sequence goes on along the minus strand of NW_027511031.1, from coordinate 24,201 downwards.
AGTCTGTGCCTAGGGCTACTTGAAGAGGAAACAAACCATAGAGACAAAACTGAGAACTCTTTTATTTTGTCAAGTTTCAAAGAGCTACTACAAACCATGTTGGATTTAGAGTTCCAAATTCATCTATGAATATAGGACAGAACAGAGGGAAACCTAAATATAAAAACTGCTACTGTAGACGAACCCTTCAACCAAAAAGAACAAAATTTGGTGAGCCAAGTGGGATTTGTGTACTGATCATTACCACCAAGTATCATCAAGATTGTGTGAAAAAATATTTGCTGGTATTTCGGAAACTCGTTATTTCTTAGAAGCTTGGCAACCCCTCTCAATGAAAGTGCTTTTACACAGTCTGTGCTTAGGGCTATTGAAGAGGAAACAAAGCATAGAGACAAAAATGAGAACTCCTTTATTTTGTCAAGTTTCAAAGAGCTACTACAAACCATGTTGGATTTAGAGTTCCAAATTCATCTATCTATATAGGAGAGAACAGAGGGAAACCTAAATATAAAAACTGCTACTGTACACGAACGCTTCAATCTAGAAGAACTAAATTTTGGTGAGCCAAGTGGGATTTGTGTACTGATCATTACCACCAAGTATCAACAAGATTGTGTGAAAAAATATTTGCTGGTATTTCGGAAACTCGTTATTTCTTAGAAGCTTGGCAACCCATCTCAATGAAAGTGCTTCCACAGTCTGTGCCTAGGGCTACTTGAAGTGGAAACAATCCATAGAGACAAAACTGAGAACTCCTTTACTTTGTCAAGTTTCAAAGAGCTACTACATACCATGTTGGATTTAGAGTTCCAAATTCATCTATCTGTATAGGAGAGAACAGAGGGAAACCTAAATATAAAAATTGCTACTGTACACGAACGCTTCAACCTAGAAGAACTAAATTTGGTGAGCCAAGTGGGATATGTGTACTGATCATTAGCAACAAGTATCATCAAGATTGGGTGAAAAAATATTTGCTGGTATTTCGGAAACTCGTTATTTCTTAGAAGCTTGGCAACCCTCTCAATGAAAGTGCTTTTCCACAGTCTGTGCCTAGGGCTACTTGAAGAGGAAACAAACCATAGAGACAAATCTGAGAACTCCTTTATTATGTCAAGATTCAGAGAGCTACTACAAACCATGTTGGATTTAGAGTTCCAAATTCATCTATCTATATAGGAGAGAACAGAGGGAAACTTAAATATAAAAACTGCTACTGTAGACGAACGCGTCAACCTAGAAGAACAAAATTTGGTAAGCCAAGTGGGATTTGTGTACTGATCATTACCACCAAGTATCATCAAGATTGGGTGAAAAAATATTTCTAGTATTTCGGAAACTCGTTATTGCTTAGAAGCTTGGCAACCCCTTCAATGAATGTGCTATTGCACAGTCTGTGCCCAGGGCTACTTGAAGAGGAAACAAACCATAGAGGCAAATCTGAGAACTCCTTTATTTTGTAAAGTTTCAAAGAGCTACTACAAAGCATGTTGGATTTAGAGTTCCAAATTCATCTATCTATATTGGAGAGAACAGAGGGAAACCTAAATATAAAAACTGCTACTGTAGACGAACGCTTCAACCTAGAAGAACAAAATTTGGTGAGCCAAGTGGGATTTGTGTACTGATCATTAGCACCAAGTATCATCAAGATTGGGTGAAAAAATATTTGCTGGTATTTCGGAAACTGGTTATTTCTTAGAAGCTTGGAAACCCCTATCAATGAAAGTGCATTTCCACAGTCTGTGCCTAGGGCTACTTGAAGAGGAAACAAACCATAGAGACAAATCTGAGAACTCCTTTATTTTGTCAAGTTTCAAAGAGCTACTACAAACCATGTTGGATTTAGAGTTCCAAATTCATCTATGTATATAGGAGAGAACAGAGGGAAACCTAAATATAAAAACTGCTACTGTACACGAACGCTTCAACCTAGAAGAACTAAATTTGGTGAGCCAAGTGCGAATTGTGTACTGATCCTTACCACCAAGTATCATCAAGATTGGGTGAAAAAATATTTGCTGGTATTTCGGAAACGCGTTATTTCTTAGAAGCTTGGCAACCCCTCTCAATGAAAATACTTTTCCACAGTCTGTGCCTAGGGCTACTTGAAGAGGAAACAAACCATAGAGACAAAACTGAGAACTCCTTTATTTTGTCAATTTTCAAAGAGCTACTACAAACCATGTTGGATTTAGAGTTCCAAATTCATCTATCTATATAGGAGAGAACAGAGGGAAACCTAAATATAATAACTGCTACTGTACACGAACGCTTCAATCTAGAAGAACTAAATTTTGGTTAGCCAAGTGTGATTTGTGTACTGATCATTAACACCAAGTATCAACAAGATTGTGTGAAAAAATATTTGCTGGTATTTCGGAAACGCGTTATTTCTTAGAAGCTTGGCAACCCATCTCAATGAAAGTGCTTCCACAGTCTGTGCCTAGGGCTACTTGAAGTGGAAACAATCCATAGAGACAAAACTGAGAACTCCTTTATTTTGTCAAGTTTCAAAGAGCTACTACAAACCATGTTGGATTTAGAGTTCCAAATTCATCTATCTGTATAGGAGAGAACAGAGGGAAACCTCAATATAAAAACTGCTACTGTACACGAACGCTTCAACCTAGAAGAACTAAATTTGGTGAGCCAAGTGGGATATGTGTACTGATCATTAGCAACAAGTATCATCAAGATTGGGTGAAAAAATATTTGCTGGTATTTCGGAAACTCGTTATTTCTTAGAAGCTTGGCAACCCCTCTCAATGAAAGTGCTTTTCCACAGTCTGTGACTAGGGCTACTTGAAGAGGAAACAAACCATAGAGACAAATCTGAGAACTCCTTTATTTTGTCAAGATTCAAAGAGCTACTACAAACCATGTTGGATTTAGAGTTCCAAATTCATCTATCTATATAGGAGAGAACAGAGGGAAACTTAAATATAAAAACTGCTACTGTAGACGAACGCGTCAACCTAGAAGAACAAAATTTGGTAAGCCAAGTGGGATTTGTGTACTGATCATTACCACCAAGTATCATCAAGATTGGGTGAAAAAATATTTGCTAGTATTTCGGAAACTGGTTATTGCTTAGAAGCTTGGCAACCCCTTCAATGAATGTGCTATTCCACAGTCTGTGCCCAGGGCTACTTGACAAGGAAATAAACCATAGAGGCAAATCTGAGAACTCATTTACTTTCTAATGTTTCAAAGAGCTACTACAAAGCATGTTGGATTTAGAGTTCCAAATTCATCTATCTATATTGGAGAGAACAGAGGGAAACCTAAATATAAAAACTGCTACTGTAGACGAACGCTTCAACCTAGAAGAACAAAATTTCGTGAGCCAAGTGGGATTTGTGTACTGATCATTAGCACCAAGTATCATCAAGATTGGGTGAAAAAATATTTGCTGGTATTTCGGAAACTCGTAATTTCTTAGAAGCTTGGCAACCCCTCTCAATGAAAGTGCTTTTCCACAGTCTGTGCCTAGGGCTACTTGAAGAGGAAACAAACCATAGAGACAAAACTGAGAACTCCTTTATTTTGTCAAGTTTCAAAGAGCTACTACAAACCATGTTGGATTTAGAGTTCCAAATTCATCTATCTATATAGGAGAGAACAGAGGGAAACCTAAATATAAAAACTACTACTGTAGACGAACTCATCAACCTAAAAGAACAAAATATGGTGAGCCAAGTGGGATTTGTGTACTGATCATTACCACCAAGTATTATCAAGATTGGGTGAAAAAATATTTGCTGGTATTTCGGAAACTCGTTATTTCTTAGAAGCTTGGCAACCCCTATCAATGAAAGTGCATTTCCACAGTCTGTGCCTAGGGCTACTTGAAGAGGAAACAAACCATAGAGACAAATCTGAAAACTCCTTTATTTTGTCAAGTTTCAAAGAGCTACTGCAAACCATGTTGGATTTAGAGTTCCAAATTCATCTATCTATATAGGAGAGAACAGAGGGAAACCTAAATATAAAAACTGCTACTGTACACGAACGCTTCAACCTAGAAGAACTAAATTTGGTGAGCCAAGTGGGATTTGTGTACTGATCATTAGCACCAAGTATCATCAAGATTGGGTGAAAAAATATTTGCTGGTATTTCAGAAACTCGTAATTTCTTAGAAGCTTGGCAACCCCTCTCAATGAAAGTGCTTTTCCACAGTCTGTGCCTAGGGCTATTTGAAGAGGAAACAATCCATAGAGACAAAACTGAGAACTCCTTTATTTTGTCAAGTTTCAAAGAGCTACTACAAACCATGTTGTATTTAGAGTTCCAAATTCATCTATCTGTATAGGAGAGAACAGAGGGAAACCTAAATATAAAAACTGCTACTGTACACGAACGCTTCAACCTAGAAGAACTAAATTTGGTGAGCCAAGTGGGATATGTGTACTGATCATTAGCAACAAGTATCATCAAGATTGGGTGAAAAAATATTTGCTGGTATTTCTGAAACTCGTTATATCTTAGAAGCTTGGCAACCCCTCTCAATGAAAGTGCTTTTCCACAGTCTGTGCCTAGGGCTACTTGAAGAGGAAACAAACCATAGAGACAAATCTGAGAACCCCTTTATTATGTCAAGATTCAAAGAGCTACTACAAACCATGTTGGAATTAGAGTTCCAAATTCATCTATCTATATAGGAGAGAACAGAGGGAAACTTAAATATAAAAACTGCTACTGTAGACGAACGCGACAACCTAGAAGAACAAAATTTGGTAAGCCAAGTGGGATTTGTGTACTGATCATTACCACCAAGTATCATCAAGATTGGGTGAAAAAATATTTGCTAGTATTTCGGAAACTCGTTATTGCTTAGAAGCTTGGCAACCCCTTCAATGAAAGTGCTATTCCACAGTCTGTGCCCAGGGCTACTTGAAGAGGAAAAAAACCATAGAGGCAAATCTGAGAACTCCTTTATTTTCTAAAGTTTCAAAGAGCTACTACAAAGCATGTTGGATTTAGAGTTCCAAATTCATCTATCTATATTGGAGAGAACAGAGGGAAACCTAAATATAAAAACTGCTACTGTAGACGAACGCTTCAAACTAGAAGAACAAAATTTGGTGAGCCAAGTGGGATGTGTACTGATCATTAGCACCAAGTATCATCAAGATTGGGTGAAAAAATATTTGCTGGTATTTCGGAAACTCGTTATTTCTTAGAAGCTTGGCAACTCCTCTCAATGAAAGTGCTTTTCCACAGTCTGTGCCTAGGGCTACTTGAAGAGGAAACAAACCATTGAGACAAAACTGAGAACTCCTTTATTTTGTCAAGTTTCAAAGAGCTACTACAAACCATGTTGGATTTAGAGTTCCAAATTCATCTATCTATATAGGAGAGAACAGAGGGAAACCTAAATATAAAAATTGCTACTGTACACGAACGATTCAACCTAGAAGAACTAAATTTGGTGAGCCGAGTGGGATTTGTGTCATGATCATTAGCAACAAGTATCGTCAAGATTGGGTGAAAAAATATTTGCTGGTATTTTGGAAACTCGTTATTTCTTAGAAGCTTGGCAACCCCTCTCAATGAAAGTGCTTTTCCACAGTCTGTGCCTAGGGCTACTTGAAGAGGAAACAAACCATAGAGACAAATCTGAGAACTCCTTTATTTTGTGAATTTCAAAGAGCTACTACAAACCATGTTGGATTTAGAGTTCCAAATTCATCTATCTATATAGGAGAGAACAGAGAGAAACCTAAATATAAAAACTGCTACTGTAGACGAACGCTTCAACCTAGAAGAACAAAATTTGGTGAGCCATGTGGGATTTGTGTGCTGATCATTACCACCAAGTATCAACAAGATTGGGTTAAAAAATATTTGCTGGTATTTCGGAAACTCGTTATTTCTTAGAACCTTGGCAACCCCTCTCATTTAAAGTGCTTTTCCACAGTCTGTGCCTAGGGCTACTTGAAGAGGAAACAATCCATAGAGACAAATCTGAGAACCCCTTTATTTTGTCAAGTTTCAAAGAGCTACTACAAACCATGTTGGATTTAGAGTTCCAAATTCATCTATTTATATAGGAGAGAACAGAGAGTAACCTAAATATATAAACTGCTACTGTAGACGAACGATTAAACCTAGAAGAACAAAATTTGGTGAGGCAAGTGGGATTTGTGTACTGATCATTACCACCAAGTATCAACAAGATTGTGTGAAAAAATATTTGCTGGTATTTCGGAAACTCGTTATTTCTTAGAAGCTTGACAACCCCTTTCAATGAAAGTGCTTTCCACAGTCTGTGCCTAGGGCTACTTTAAGAGGAAAGAAACCATAGAGACAAAACTGAGAACTCCTTTATTTTGTCAAGTTTCAAACAGCTACTACAAACCATGTTGGATTTAGAGTTCCAAATTCATCTATCTATATAGGAGAGAACAGACGGAAACCTAAATATAAAAATTGCTACTGTACACGAACGATTCAACCTAGAAGGACTAAATTTGGTCAGCCAAGTGGGATTTGTGTACTGATCATTAGCAACAAGTATCATCAAGATTGGGTGAAAAAATATTTGCTGGTATTTCGGAAACTCGTTATTTCTTAGAAGCTTGGCAACCGCTTTCAATGAAAGTGCTTTTCCACAGTCTGTTCCTAGGGCTACTTGAAGAGTAAACAAACCATAGAGACAAAACTGAGAACTTCTTTATTTTGTCAAGTTTCAAGGAGCTACTACAAAGCATGTTGGATTTAGAGTTCCAAATTCATCTATCTATATAGGAGAGAACACAGAGAATCCTAAATATAAAAACTGCTACTGTAGACGAACGCTTCAAACTAGAAGAACAAAATTTGGTAAGCCAAGTGGGATTTGTGTACTGATCATTACCACCAAGTATCATCAAGATTGGGTGAAAAAATATTTGCTGGTATTTCGGAAACTCATTATTTCTTAGAAGCTTGGCAACCCCTCTCAATGAAAGTGCTTTTCCACAGTCTGTGCCTAGGGCTACTTGAAGAGGAAACAAACCATAGAGACAAAACTGAGAACTCCTTTATTTTGTCATGTTTCAAGGAGCTACTACAAAGCATGTTGGCTTTAGAGTTCCAAATTCATCTATCTATATAGGAGAGAACAGAGACAATCCTAAATATAAAACTGTTACTGTAGACGAACGCTTCAACCTAGATGAACAACATTTGGTAAGCCAAGTGGGATTTGTGTACTGATCTTTACCACCAAGTATCATCAAGATTGGGTGAAAAAATATATGCTGGTATTTTGGAAACTCGTTGTTTCTTAGAAGCTTGGCAACCCCTCTCAATGAAAGTGCTTTTCCACAGTCTGTGCCTAGGGCTACTTGAAGAGGAAACAAACCATAGAGACAAATCTGGGAACTCCTTTATTTTGTCAATTTCAAAGAGCTACTACAAACCATGTTGGATTTAGAGTTCCAAATTCATCTATCTATATAGGAGAGAACAGAGAGAAACTTAAATATAAAAACTGCTACTGTAGACGAACGCTTCAACCTAGAAGAAAAAAATTTGGTGAGCCATGTGGGATTTGTGTGCTGATCATTACCACCAAGTATCAACAAGATTGTGTGAAAAAATTTTTGCTGGTATTTCGGAAACTCGTTATTTCTTAGAATCTTGGCAACCCATCTCAATGAAAGTGCTTTCCACAGTCTGTGCCTAGGGCTACTTTAAGAGGAAACAAACAATAGAGACAAAACTGAGAACTCCTCTATTTTGTCAAGTTTCAAAGAGCTACTACAAATCATGCTGGATTTAGAGTTCCAAATTCATCTATCTATATAGGAGAGAACAGAGGGAAACCTAAATATAAAAACTGCTTCTGTAGACGAACGCTTCAACCTAGAAGAACAAAATTTGGTGAGGCAAGTGGGATTTGTGTACTGATCATTACCACCAAGTATCAACAAGACTGTGTGAAAAAATATTTGCTGGTATTTCGGAAACTCGTTATTTCTTAGATGCTTGACAACCCATCACAATGAAAGTGCGTTCCACAGTCTGTGCCTAGGGCTAGTTTAAGAGGAAACAAACCATAGAGACAAAACTGAGAACTCCTTTATTTTGTCAAGTTTCAAACAGCTACTACAAACCATGTTGGATTTAGAGTTCCAAATTCATCTATCTATATAGGAGAGAACAGACGGAAACCTAAATATAAAAATTGCTACTGTACACGAACGTTTCAACCTAGAAGAACTAAATTTGGTGAGCCAAGTGGGATTTGTGTACTGATCATTAGCAACAAGTATCATCAAGATTGGGTGAAAAAATATTTGCTGGTATTTCGGAAACTCGTTATTTTTTAGAAGCTTGGCAACCCCTTTCAATGAAAGTGCTTTTCCACAGTCTGTGCCTAGGGCTACTTGAAGAGGAAACAAACCATAGAGACAAATGTGAGAACTCCTTTATTCTGTCAATTTCAAAGAGCTACTACAAACCATGTTGGATTTACAGTTCCAAATTCATCTATCTATATAGGAGAGAACAAAGAGAAACCTAAATATATAAACTGCTACTGTAGACGAACACTTCAACCTAGAAGAAAAAAAATTGGTGAGCCATGTGGGATTTGTGTGCTGATCATTACCACCAAGTATCAACAAGATTGTGTGAAAAAAAATTTGCTGGTATTTCGGAAACTCGTTATTTCTTAGAAGCTTGGCAACCCATCTCAATGAAAGTGCTTTCCACAGTCTGTGCCTAGGGCTACCTAAGAGGAAACAAACCATAGAGACAAAACTGAGAACTCCTCTATTTTGTCAAGTTTCAAACAGCTACTACAAACCATGTTGGATTTAGAGTTCCAAATTCATCTATCTATATAGGAGAGAACAGAGGGAAACCTAAATATAAATACTGCTACTGTAGACGAACGCTTCAACCTAGAAGAACAAAATTTGGTAAGCCAAGTGGGATTTGTGTACTGATCATTACCACCAAGTATCATCAAGATTGGGTGAAAAAATATTTGCTGGTATTTCGGAAACTCGTAATTTCTTAGAAGCTTGGCAACCCCTCTCAATAAAAGTGCTTTTCCACAGTCTGTGCCTAGGCTACTTGAAGAGGAAACAAACCATAGAGACAAATCTGAGAACTCCTTTATTTTGTCAAGTTTCAAAGAGCTACTACAAAACATGTTGGATTTAGAGTTCCAAATTCATCTATCTATATAGGAGAGAACAGAGAGAAACCTAAATATAAAAACTGCTACTGTAGACGAACGCTTCAACCTAGCAGAACAAAATTTGGTGAGGCAAGTGGGATTTGTGTACTGATCACTACCACCAAGTATCATCAAGATTGGGTGAAGAAATATTTGCTGGTATTTCGGAAACTCGTTATTTCTTAGAAGCTTGGCAACCAATCTCAATGAAAGTGCTTTCCACAGTCTGTGCCTAGGGCTACTTTAATAGGAAACAAACCATAGAGACAAAACTGAGAACTCCTCTTTTTTTTCAAGTTTCAAAGAGCTACTACAAACCATGTTGGATTTAGAGTTCCAAATTCATCTATCTATATAGGAGAGAACAGAGGGAAACCTAAATATAAAAGTGCTACTGTAGACGAACGCTTCAACCTAGAAGAACAAAATTTGGTGAGCCAAGTGGGATTTGCGTACTGATCATTACCACCAAGTATCATCAAGATTGGGTGAAAAAATATTTGCTGGTATTTCGGAAACTCATTATTTCGTAGAAGCTTGGCAACCCCTCTCAATGAAATTGCTTTCCACAGTCTGTGCCTAGGGCTACTTGAAGAGGAAACAAACCATAGAGACAAAACTGAGAACTCCTTTATTTTTTCAAGTTTCAAAGAGCTACTACAAACCATGTTGGATTTAGAGTTCCAAATTCATCTTTCTATATAGGAGAGAACAGAGGTAAACCTAAATATAAAAACTGCTACTGTAGAGGAACGCTTCAACCTAGAAGAACAAAATTTAGTGAGCCAAGTGGGATTTTTGTACTGATCAATACCACCAAGTATCATCAAGATTGGGTGAAAAAATATTTGCTGGTATTTCGGAAACTCTTGATTTCTTAGAAGCTTGGGAACCCCTCTCAATGAAAGTGCTTTTCCACAGTCTGTGCCTAGGGCTACTTGAAGAGGAAACAAACCATAGCGACAAAACTGAGAACTCCTTTATTTTGTCAAGTTTCAAAGAGCTACTACAAACCATGTTGGATTTAGAGTTCCAAATTCATCTTTCTATATAGGAGAGAACAGAGGGAAACCTAAATATAAAAACTGCTACTGTAGACGAACGCTTCAACCTAGAAGATCAAAATTTGGTGAGGCAAGTGGGATTTGTGTACTGATCATTACCAGCAAGTATTATCAAGATTGGGTGTAAAAATATTTGCTGGTATTTCGGAAACTCGTTATTTCGTAGAAGCTTGACAACCCCTCTCATTTAAAGTGCTTTTCCACAGTCTGTGCCTAGGGCTACTTGAAGAGGAAACAATCCATAGAGACAAATCTGAGAACCCCTTTATTTTGTCAAGTTTCAAAGAGCTACTACAAACCATGTTGGATTTAGAGTTCCAAATTCATCTATTTATATAGGAGAGAACAGAGAGTAACCTAAATATATAAACTGCTACTGTAGACGAACGATTAAACCTAGAAGAACAAAATTTGGTGAGGCAAGTGGGATTTGTGTACTGATCATTACCACCAAGTATCAACAAGATTGTGTGAAAAAATATTTGCTGGTATTTCGGAAACTCGTTATTTCTTAGAAGCTTGACAACCCCTTTCAATGAAAGTGCTTTCCACAGTCTGTGCCTAGGGCTACTTTAAGAGGAAAGAAACCATAGAGACAAAACTGAGAACTCCTTTATTTTGTCAAGTTTCAAACAGCTACTACAAACCATGTTGGATTTAGAGTTCCAAATTCATCTATCTATATAGGAGAGAACAGACGGAAACCTAAATATAAAAATTGCTACTGTACACGAACGATTCAACCTAGAAGGACTAAATTTGGTCAGCCAAGTGGGATTTGTGTACTGATCATTAGCAACAAGTATCATCAAGATTGGGTGAAAAAATATTTGCTGGTATTTCGGAAACTCGTTATTTCTTAGAAGCTTGGCAACCGCTTTCAATGAAAGTGCTTTTCCACAGTCTGTTCCTAGGGCTACTTGAAGAGTAAACAAACCATAGAGACAAAACTGAGAACTTCTTTATTTTGTCAAGTTTCAAGGAGCTACTACAAAGCATGTTGGATTTAGAGTTCCAAATTCATCTATCTATATAGGAGAGAACACAGAGAATCCTAAATATAAAAACTGCTACTGTAGACGAACGCTTCAAACTAGAAGAACAAAATTTGGTAAGCCAAGTGGGATTTGTGTACTGATCATTACCACCAAGTATCATCAAGATTGGGTGAAAAAATATTTGCTGGTATTTCGGAAACTCATTATTTCTTAGAAGCTTGGCAACCCCTCTCAATGAAAGTGCTTTTCCACAGTCTGTGCCTAGGGCTACTTGAAGAGGAAACAAACCATAGAGACAAAACTGAGAACTCCTTTATTTTGTCATGTTTCAAGGAGCTACTACAAAGCATGTTGGCTTTAGAGTTCCAAATTCATCTATCTATATAGGAGAGAACAGAGACAATCCTAAATATAAAACTGTTACTGTAGACGAACGCTTCAACCTAGATGAACAACATTTGGTAAGCCAAGTGGGATTTGTGTACTGATCTTTACCACCAAGTATCATCAAGATTGGGTGAAAAAATATATGCTGGTATTTTGGAAACTCGTTGTTTCTTAGAAGCTTGGCAACCCCTCTCAATGAAAGTGCTTTTCCACAGTCTGTGCCTAGGGCTACTTGAAGAGGAAACAAACCATAGAGACAAATCTGGGAACTCCTTTATTTTGTCAATTTCAAAGAGCTACTACAAACCATGTTGGATTTAGAGTTCCAAATTCATCTATCTATATAGGAGAGAACAGAGAGAAACTTAAATATAAAAACTGCTACTGTAGACGAACGCTTCAACCTAGAAGAAAAAAATTTGGTGAGCCATGTGGGATTTGTGTGCTGATCATTACCACCAAGTATCAACAAGATTGTGTGAAAAAATATTTGCTGGTATTTCGGAAACTCGTTATTTCTTAGAATCCTGGCAACCCATCTCAATGAAAGTGCTTTCCACAGTCTGTGCCTAGGGCTACTTTAAGAGGAAACAAACAATAGAGACAAAACTGAGAACTCCTCTATTTTGTCAAGTTTCAAAGAGCTACTACAAATCATGCTGGATTTAGAGTTCCAAATTCATCTATCTATATAGGAGAGAACAGAGGGAAACCTAAATATAAAAACTGCTTCTGTAGACGAACGCTTCAACCTAGAAGAACAAAATTTGGTGAGGCAAGTGGGATTTGTGTACTGATCATTACCACCAAGTATCAACAAGACTGTGTGAAAAAATATTTGCTGGTATTTCGGAAACTTGTTATTTCTTAGATGCTTGACAACCCATCACAATGAAAGTGCGTTCCACAGTCTGTGCCTAGGGCTAGTTTAAGAGGAAACAAACCATAGAGACAAAACTGAGAACTCCTTTATTTTGTCAAGTTTCAAACAGCTACTACAAACCATGTTGGATTTAGAGTTCCAAATTCATCTATCTATATAGGAGAGAACAGACGGAAACCTAAATATAAAAATTGCTACTGTACACGAACGTTTCAACCTAGAAGAACTAAATTTGGTGAGCCAAGTGGGATTTGTGTACTGATCATTAGCAACAAGTATCATCAAGATTGGGTGAAAAAATATTTGCTGGTATTTCGGAAACTCGTTATTTTTTAGAAGCTTGGCAACCCCTTTCAATGAAAGTGCTTTTCCACAGTCTGTGCCTAGGGCTACTTGAAGAGGAAACAAACCATAGAGACAAATGTGAGAACTCCTTTATTCTGTCAATTTCAAAGAGCTACTACAAACCATGTTGGATTTACAGTTCCAAATTCATCTATCTATATAGGAGAGAACAAAGAGAAACCTAAATATATAAACAGCTACTGTAGACGAACGCTTCAACCTAGAAGAAAAAAAATTGGTGAGCCATGTGGGATTTGTGTGCTGATCATTACCACCAAGTATCAACAAGATTGTGTGAAAAAAAATTTGCTGGTATTTCGGAAACTCGTTATTTCTTAGAAGCTTGGCAACCCATCTCAATGAAAGTGCTTTCCACAGTCTGTGCCTAGGGCTACCTAAGAGGAAACAAACCATAGAGACAAAACTGAGAACTCCTCTATTTTGTCAAGTTTCAAACAGCTACTACAAACCATGTTGGATTTAGAGTTCCAAATTCATCTATCTATATAGGAGAGAACAGAGGGAAACCTAAATATAAATACTGCTACTGTAGACGAACGCTTCAACCTAGAAGAACAAAATTTGGTAAGCCAAGTGGGATTTGTGTACTGATCATTACCACCAAGTATCATCAAGATTGGGTGAAAAAATATTTGCTGGTATTTCGGAAACTCGTAATTTCTTAGAAGCTTGGCAACCCCTCTCAATAAAAGTGCTTTTCCACAGTCTGTGCCTAGGCTACTTGAAGAGGAAACAAACCATAGAGACAAATCTGAGAACTCCTTTATTTTGTCAAGTTTCAAAGAGCTACTACAAAACATGTTGGATTTAGAGTTCCAAATTCATCTATCTATATAGGAGAGAACAGAGAGAAACCTAAATATAAAAACTGCTACTGTAGACGAACGCTTCAACCTAGCAGAACAAAATTTGGTGAGGCAAGTGGGATTTGTGTACTGATCACTACCACCAAGTATCATCAAGATTGGGTGAAGAAATATTTGCTGGTATTTCGGAAACTCGTTATTTCTTAGAAGCTTGGCAACCAATCTCAATGAAAGTGCTTTCCACAGTCTGTGCCTAGGGCTACTTTAATAGGAAACAAACCATAGAGACAAAACTGAGAACTAATCTTTTTTTTTCAAGTTTCAAAGAGCTACTACAAACCATGTTGGATTTAGAGTTCCAAATTCATCTATCTATATAGGAGAGAACAGAGGGAAACCTAAATATAAAACTGCTACTGTAGACGAATGCTTCAACCTAGAAGAACAAAATTTGGTGAGCCAAGTGGGATTTGCGTACTGATCATTACCACCAAGTATCATCAAGATTGGGTGAAAAAATATTTGCTGGTATTTCGGAAACTCATTATTTCGTAGAAGCTTGGCAACCCCTCTCAATGAAAGTGCTTTCCACAGTCTGTGCCTAGGGCTACTTGAAGAGGAAACAAACCATAGAGACAAAACTGAGAACTCCTTTATTTTTTCAAGTTTCAAAGAGCTACTACAAACCATGTTGGATTTAGAGTTCCAAATTCATCTTTCTATATAGGAGAGAACAGAGGTAAACCTAAATATAAAAACTGCTACTGTAGAGGAACGCTTCAACCTAGAAGAACAAAATTTGGTGAGCCAAGTGGGATTTGTGTACTGATCATTACCACCAAGTATCATCAAGATTGGGTGAAAAAATATTTGCTGGTATTTCGGAAACTCGTTATTTCTTTGAAGCTTGGCAACACCTCTCAATGAAAGTGCTTTTCCACAGTCTGTGCCTAGGGCTACTTGAAGAGGAAACAAACCATAGAGACAAATCTGAGAACTCCTTTATTTTGTCAATTTCAAAGAGCTACTACAAACCATGTTGGATTTAGAGTTCCAAATTCATCTATCTATATAGGAGAGAACAGAGAGAAACCTAAATATATAAACTGCTACTGTAGACGAACGCTTCAACCTAGAAGTAAAAAAATTGGTGAGCCATGTGGGATTTGTGTGCTGATCATTACCACCATGTATCAACAAGATTGTGTGAAAAAATATTTGCTGGTATTTCGGAAACTCGTTATTTCTTAGAAGCTAGGCAACCCATCTCAATGAAAGTGCTTTCCACAGTCTGTGCCTAGGGCTACTTTAAGAGGAAACAAACCATGGAGACAAAACTGAGAACTCCTCTATTTTGTCAAGTTTCAAAGAGCTACTTCAAACCATGTTGGATTTAGAGTTCCAAATTCATCTATCTATATAGGAGAGAACAGAGAGAAACCTAAATATAAAAACTGCTACTGTAGACGAACGCTTCAACCTAGAAGAACAAAATTTGGTGAGGCAAGTAGGATTTGTGTACTGATCATTACCACCAAGTATCAACAAGATTGTGTGAAAAAATATTTGCTGGTATTTCGCAAACTCGTTATTTCTTAGAAGCTTGACAACCCAAGACAATGAAAGTGCTTTCCACAGTCTGTGCCTAGGGCTACTTTAAGAGGAAAGAAACCATAGAGACAAAACTGAGAACTCTTTATTTTGTCAAGTTCAAAGAGCTACTACAAACCATGTTGGATTTAGAGCTCCAAATTCATCTATCTATATAGGAGAGAACAGAGGGAAACCTAAATATAAAAATTGCTACTGTACACGAACGATTCAACCTAGAAGAACTAAATTTGGTGAGCCAAGTGGGATTTGTGTCATGATCATTAGCAACAAGTATCGTCAAGATTGGGTGAAAAAATATTTGCTGGTATTTTGGAAACTCGTTATTTCTTAGAAGCTTGGCAACCCTCTCAATGAAAGTGCTTTTCCACAGTCTGTGCCTAGGGCTACTTGAAGAGGAAACAAACCATAGAGACAAATCTGAGAACTCCTTTATTTTGTCAATTTCAAAGAGCTACTACAAACCATGTTGGATTTAGAGTTCCAAATTCATCTATCTATATAGGAGAGAACAGAGAGAAACCTAAATATAAAAACTGCTACTGTAGACGAACGCTTCAACCTAGAAGAACAAAATTTGGTGAGCCATGTGGGATTTGTGTGCTGATCATTACCACCAAGTATCAACAAGATTGGGTTAAAAAATATTTGCTGGTACTTCGGAAACTCGTTATTTCTTAGAACCTTGGCAACCCCTCTCATTTAAAGTGCTTTTCCACAGTCTGTGCCTAGGGCTACTTGAAGAGGAAACAATCCATAGAGACAAATCTGAGAACCCCTTTATTTTGTCAAGTTTCAAAGAGCTACTACAAACCATGTTGGATTTAGAGTTCCAAATTCATCTTTCTATATAGGAGAGAACAGAGGGAAACCTAAATATAAAAACTGCTACTGTAGACGAACGCTTCAACCTAGAAGAACAAAATTTGGTGAGGCAAGTGGGATTTGTGTACTGATCATTACCAGCAGGTATTATCAAGATTGTTTGTATAAATATTTGCTGGTATTTCGGAAACTCGTTATTTCGTAGAAGCTTGACAACCCATCACAATGAAAGTGCTTTCCACAGTCTGTGCCTAAGGCTACTTTAAAAGGAAACAAACCATAGAGACAAAACTGAGAACTCCTTTATTTTGTCAAGTTTCAAACAGCTACTACAAACCATGTTGGATTTAGAGCTCCAAATTCATCTATCTATATAGGAGAGAACAGAGGGAAACCTAAATATAAAAATTGCTACTGTACACGAACGATTCAACCTAGAAGAACTAAATTTGGTGAGCCAAGTGGGATTTGTGTCATGATGATTAGCAACAAGTATCGTCAAGATTGGGTGAAAAAATATTTGCTGGTATTTCGGAAACTCGTTATTTCTTAGAAGCTTGGCAACCCCTCTCAATGAAAGTGCTTTTCCATAGTCTGTTCCTAGGGCTACTTGAAGAGGAAACAAACAATAGAGACAAAACTGAGAACTCCTTTATTTTGTCAAGTTTCAAGGAGCTACTACAAAGCATGTTGGATTTAGAGTTCCAAATTCATCTATCTATATAGGAGAGAACAGAGGGAAACCTAAATATAAAAACTGCTACTGTAGACGAACGCTTCAACCTAGAAGAACAAAATTTGGTGAGCCAAGTGGGATTTGTGTACTGATCATTAGCAACAAGTATCATCAAGATTGGGTGAAAAAATATTTGCTGGTATTTCGGAAACTCGTAATTTCTTAGAAGCTTGGCAACCCCTCTCAATGAAAGTGCTTTTCCACAGTCTGTGCCTAGGGCTACTTGAAGAGGAAACAAACCATAGAGACAAAACTGAGAACTCCTTTATTTTGTCAATTTTCAAGGAGCTACTACAAAGCATGTTGAATTTAGAGTTCCAAATTCATCTATCTATATAGGAGAGAACAGAGAGAATCCTAAATATAAAAACTGCTACTGTAGACGAACGCTTCAACCTGGAAGAAGAAAATTTGGTAAGCCAAGTGGGATTTGTGTACTGATCATTACCACCAAGTATCATCAAGATTGGGTGAAAAAATATTTGCTGGTATTTCGGAAACTCGTTATTTCTTAGAAGCTTGGCAACCCCTCTCAATGAAAGTGCTTTTCCACAGTCTGTGCCTAGGGCTACTTGAAGAGGAAACAAACCATAGAGACAAATCTGAGAACTCCTTTATTTTGTCAAGTTTCAAAGAGCTACTACAAAACATGTTGGATTTAGAGTTCCAAATTCATCTATCTATATAGGAGAGAACAGAGAGAAACCTAAATATAAAAACTGCTACTGTAGACGAACGCTTCAACCTAGAAGAACAAAATTTGGTGAGGCAAGTGGGATTTGTGTACTGATCATTACCACCAAGTATCATCAACATTCGGTGAAGAAATATTTGCTGGTATTTCGGAAACTCGTTATTTCTTAGAAGCTTAGCAACCAATCTCAATGAAAGTGCTTTCCACAGTCTGTGCCTAGGGCTACTTTAATAGGAAACAAACAATAGAGACAAAACTGAGAACTCCTCTTTTTTTTCAAGTTTCAAAGAGCTACTACAAACCATGTTGGATTTAGAGTTCCAAATTCATCTATCTATATAGGAGAGAACAGAGGGAAACCTAAATATAAAAACTGCTACTGTAGACGAACGCTTCAACCTAGAAGAACAAAATTTGGTAAGCCAAGTGGGATTTGTGTACTGATCATTAGCACCAAGTATCATCACGATTGGGTGAAAAAAGATTTGCTGGTATTTCGGAACCTCGTTATTTCGTAGACTTGGCAACCCCTCTCAATGAAAGTGCTTTCCACAGTCTGTTCCTAGGGCTACTTGAAGAGGAAACAAACCATAGAGACAAAACTGAGAACTCCTTTATTTTGTCAAGTTTCAAATAGCTACTACAAACCATGTTGGATTTAGAGTTCCAAATTCATCTATCTGTATAGGAGAGAACAGAGGGAAACCTAAATATAAAAACTGCTACTGTACACGAACGCTTCAACCTAGAAGAACAAAATTTGGTGAGCCAAGTGGGACTTGTGTACTGATTATTAGCAACAAGTATCATCTAGATTGGGTGAAAAAATGTTTGCTGGTATTTCGGAAACTCGTGATTTCTTAGAAGCTTGGCAAACCCTCTCAATGAAAGTGCTTTTCCAAAGTCTGTGCCTAGGGCTTCTTGAAGAGGAAACAAACCATAGCGACAAAACTGAGAACTCCTTTATTTTGTCAAGTTTCAAAGAGCTACTACAAACCATGTTGGATTTAGAGTTCCAAATTCATCTTTCTATATAGGAGAGAACAGAGGGAAACCTAAATATAAAAACTGCTACTGTAGACGAACGCTTCAACCTAGAAGAACAAAATTTGATGAGCCAAGTGGGATTTGTGTACTGATCATTACCACCAAGTATCATCAAGATTGGGTGAAAAAATATTTGCTGGTATTTTGGAAACTCGTTATTTCCTAGAAGCTTGGCAACCCCTCTCAATGAAAGTGCTTTTCCCCAGTTTGTGCCTAGGGCTACTTGAAGAGGAAACAAACCATAGAGACAAATCTGAGAACTCCTTTATTTTGTCAAGTTTCAAAGAGCTACTACAAACCATGTTGGATTTAGAGTTCCAAATTCATCTATCTATATAGGAGAGAACAGAGAGAAACCGAAACACAAAAACTGTACTGTAGACGAACGCTTCAACCTAGAAGAACAAAATTTGGTGAGCCAAGTGGGATTTGTGTACTGATCATTACCACCAAGTATCAACAAGATTGTGTGAAAAAATATTTGCTGGTATTTCGGAAACTCGTTATTTCTTAGAAGCTTGGCAACCCATCTCAATGAAAGTGCTTTCCACAGTCTGTGCCTAGGGCTACTTGAAGAGGAAACAAACCATAGAGACAAAACTGAGAACTCCTTTATTTTGTCAAGTATCAAAGAGCTACTACAAACCATGTTGGATTTAGAGTTCCAAATTCATCTATCTACATAGGAGAGAAGAGAGTGAAACCTAAATATAAAAACTGCTACTATAGACGAACGCTTCAACCAGGAAGAACAAAATTTGTGAGCCACGTGGGATTTGTGTAGTGATCATTACCACCAAGTGTCATCAAGATTGGGTGAAAAAATATTTGCTGGTATTTCGGAAACTCGTGATTTCTTATAAGCTTGGGAACCCCTCCCAATGAAAGTGCTTTTCCACAGTCTGTGCCTAGGGCTACTTGAAGAGGAAACAAACCATAGAGACAAATCTGAGAACTCCTTTATTTTTTCAAGTTTCAAAGAGCTACTACAAACCATGTTGGATTTAGAGTTCCAAATTCATCTATCTGTATAGGAGAAAACAGAGGGAAACCTAAATATAAAAACTGCTACTGTACACGAACGCTTCAACCTAGAAGAACTAAATTTGGTGAGCCAAGTGGGATTTGTGTACTGATTATTAGCAACAAGTATCATCAAGATTGGGTGAAAAAATGTTTGCTGGTATTTCGGAAACTCGTGATTTCTTAGAAGCTAGGCAAACCCTCTCAATGAAAGTGCTTTTCCACAGTCTGTGCCTAGGGCTACTTGAAGAGGAAACAAACCATAGCGACAAAACTGAGAACTCCTTTATTTTTTCAAGTTTCAAAGAGCTACTACAAACCATGTTGGAATTAGAGTTCCAAATTCATCTTTCTATATAGGAGAGAACAGAGGGAAACCTAAATATAAAAACTGTTACTGTAGACGAATGCTTCAACCTAGAAGAACAAAATTTGGTAAGCCAAGTGGGTTTTGTGTACTGATCATTAGCACCAAGTATCATCAAGATTGGGTGAAAAAATATTTGCTGGTATTTCGGAAACTCGTTATTTCGTAGACTTGGCAACCCCTCTCAATGAAAGTGCTTTCCACAGTCTGTGCCTAGGGCTACTTGAAGAGGAAACAAACCATAGAGACAAAACTGAGAACTCCTTTATTTTGTCAAGTTTCAAATAGCTACTACAAACCATGTTGGATTTAGAGTTCCAAATTCATCTATCTGTATAGGAGAGAACAGAGGGAAACCTAAATATAAAAACTGCTACTGTACACGAACGCTTCAACCTAGAAGAACTAAATTTGGTGAGCCAAGTGGGATTTGTGTACTGATTATTAGCAACAAGTATCATCAAGATTGGGTGAAAAAATGTTTGCTGGTATTTCGGAAACTCGTGATTTCTTAGAAGCTAGGCAAACCCTCTCAATGAAAGTGCTTTTCCACAGTCTGTGCCTAGGGCTACTTGAAGAGGAAACAAACCATAGCGACAAAACTGAGAACTCCTTTATTTTTTCAAGTTTCAAAGAGCTACTACAAACCATGTTGGAATTAGAGTTCCAAATTCATCTTTCTATATAGGAGAGAACAGAGGGAAACCTAAATATAAAAACTGTTACTGTAGACGAACGCTTCAACCTAGAAGAACAAAATTTGGTAAGCCAAGTGGGATTTGTGTACTGATCATTACCACCAAGTATCAACAAGATTGTGTGAAAAAATAATTGCTGGTATTTCGGAAACTCGTTATTTCTTAGATGCTTGACAACCCATCACAATGAAAGTGCTTTCCACAGTCTGTGCCTAGGGCTAGTTTAAGAGGAAACAAACCATAGAGACAAAACTGAGAACTCCTTTATTTTGTCAAGTTTCAAACAGCTACGACAAACCATGTTGGATTTAGGGTTCCAAATTCATCTATCTATATAGGAGAGAACAGACGGAAACCTAAATATAAAAATTGCTACTGTACACGAACGTTTCAACCTAGAAGAACTAAATTAGGTGAGCCAAGTGGGATTTGTCTACTGATCAGTAGCAACAAGTATCATCAAGATTGGGTGAAAAAATATTTGCTGGTATTTCGGAAACTCGTTATTTCTTAGAAGATTGGCAACCCCTTTCAATGAAAGTGCTTTTCCACAGTCTGTTCCTAGGGCTACTTGAAGAGGAAACAAACCATAGAGACAAAACTGAGAACTCCTTTATTTTGTCAATTTTCAAGGAGCTACTACAAAGCATGTTGAATTTAGAGTTCCAAATTCATCTATCTATATAGGAGAGAACAGAGAGAATCCTAAATATAAAAACTGCTACTGTAGACGAACGCTTCAACCTGGAAGAAGAAAATTTGGTAAGCCAAGTGGGATTTGTGTACTGATCATTACCACCAAGTATCATCAAGATTGGGTGAAAAAATATTTGTTGGTATTTCGGAAACTCGTTATTTCTTAGAAGCTTGGCAACCCCTCTCAATGAAAGTGCTTTTCCACAGTCTGTGCCTAGGGCTACTTGAAGAGGAAACAAACCATAGAGACAAATCTGAGAACTCCTTTATTTTGTCAAGTTTCAAAGAGCTACTACAAAACATGTTGGATTTAGAGTTCCAAATTCATCTATCTATATAGGAGAGAACAGAGAGAAACCTAAATATAAAAACTGCTACTGTAGACGAACGCTTCAACCTAGCAGAACAAAATTTGGTGAGGCAAGTGGGATTTGTGTACTGATCATTACCACCAAGTATCATCAACATTCGGTGAAGAAATATTTGCTGGTATTTCGGAAACTCGTTATTTCTTAGAAGCTCAGCAACCAATCTCAATGAAAGTGCTTTCCACAGTCTGTGCCTAGGGCTACTTTAATAGGAAACAAACAATAAAGACAAAACTGAGAACTCCTCTTTTTTTTCAAGTTTCAAAGAGCTACTACAAACCATGTTGGATTTAGAGTTCCAAATTCATCTATCTATATAGGAGAGAACAGAGGGAAACCTAAATATAAAAACTGCTACTGTAGACGAACGCTTCAACCTAGAAGAACAAAATTTGGTAAGCCAAGTGGGATTTGTGTACTGATCATTACCACCAAGTATCAACAAGATTGTGTGAAAAAATAATTGCTGGTATTTCGGAAACTCGTTATTTCTTAGATGCTTGACAACCCATCACAATGAAAGTGCTTTCCACAGTCTGTGCCTAGGGCTAGTTTAAGAGGAAACAAACCATAGAGACAAAACTGAGAACTCCTTTATTTTGTCAAGTTTCAAACAGCTACGACAAACCATGTTGGATTTAGGGTTCCAAATTCATCTATCTATATAGGAGAGAACAGACGGAAACCTAAATATAAAAATTGCTACTGTACACGAACGTTTCAACCTAGAAGAACTAAATTAGGTGAGCCAAGTGGGATTTGTCTACTGATCAGTAGCAACAAGTATCATCAAGATTGGGTGAAAAAATATTTGCTGGTATTTCGGAAACTCGTTATTTCTTAGAAGATTGGCAACCCCTTTCAATGAAAGTGCTTTTCCACAGTCTGTTCCTAGGGCTACTTGAAGAGGAAACAAACCATAGAGACAAAACTGAGAACTCCTTTATTTTGTCAATTTTCAAGGAGCTACTACAAAGCATGTTGAATTTAGAGTTCCAAATTCATCTATCTATATAGGAGAGAACAGAGAGAATCCTAAATATAAAAACTGCTACTGTAGACGAACGCTTCAACCTGGAAGAAGAAAATTTGGTAAGCCAAGTGGGATTTGTGTACTGATCATTACCACCAAGTATCATCAAGATTGGGTGAAAAAATATTTGCTGGTATTTCGGAAACTCGTTATTTCTTAGAAGCTTGGCAACCCCTCTCAATGAAAGTGCTTTTCCACAGTCTGTGCCTAGGGCTACTTGAAGAGGAAACAAACCATAGAGACAAATCTGAGAACTCCTTTATTTTGTCAAGTTTCAAAGAGCTACTACAAAACATGTTGGATTTAGAGTTCCAAATTCATCTATCTATATAGGAGAGAACAGAGAGAAACCTAAATATAAAAACTGCTACTGTAGACGAACGCTTCAACCTAGCAGAACAAAATTTGGTGAGGCAAGTGGGATTTGTGTACTGATCATTACCACCAAGTATCATCAACATTCGGTGAAGAAATATTTGCTGGTATTTCGGAAACTCGTTATTTCTTAGAAGCTTAGCAACCAATCTCAATGAAAGTGCTTTCCACAGTCTGTGCCTAGGGCTACTTTAATAGGAAACAAACAATAAAGACAAAACTGAGAACTCCTCTTTTTTTTCAAGTTTCAAAGAGCTACTACAAACCATGTTGGATTTAGAGTTCCAAATTCATCTATCTATATAGGAGAGAACAGAGGGAAACCTAAATATAAAAACTGCTACTGTAGACGAACGCTTCAACCTAGAAGAACAAAATTTGGTAAGCCAAGTGGGATTTGTGTACTGATCATTAGCACCAAGTATCATCACGATTGGGTGAAAAAAGATTTGCTGGTATTTCGGAACCTCGTTATTTCGTAGACTTGGCAACCCCTCTCAATGAAAGTGCTTTCCACAGTCTGTGCCTAGGGCTACTTGAAGAGGAAACAAACCATAGAGACAAAACTGAGAACTCCTTTATTTTGTCAAGTTTCAAATAGCTACTACAAACCATGTTGGATTTAGAGTTCCAAATTCATCTATCTGTATAGGAGAGAACAGAGGGAAACCTAAATATAAAAACTGCTACTGTACACGAACGCTTCAACCTAGAAGAACAAAATTTGGTGAGCCAAGTGGGACTTGTGTACTGATTATTAGCAACAAGTATCATCTAGATTGGGTGAAAAAATGTTTGCTGGTATTTCGGAAACTCGTGATTTCTTAGAAGCTTGGCAAACCCTCTCAATGAAAGTGCTTTTCCAAAGTCTGTGCCTAGGGCTTCTTGAAGAGGAAACAAACCATAGCGACAAAACTGAGAACTCCTTTATTTTGTCAAGTTTCAAAGAGCTACTACAAACCATGTTGGATTTAGAGTTCCAAATTCATCTTTCTATATAGGAGAGAACAGAGAGAAACCTAAATATAAAAACTGCTACTGTAGA
>NW_027511030.1:0-28976 GCF_048772815.1 Callospermophilus lateralis | reverse complement strand
CCACTTGGCTGCCCAATTTTTATTCTTCTGGGTTGAAGTATTAGTTTCCAGTAACAGTGTGAATTTTTAGGTGTCACTCTGTTTTCTCCTACATTGATAGCTGTGTTTTGAATTCTAAATAAAACACGGTTTGTGCTATCTCTTTGAAACTTGACCAAATGAAGTAGTTCTATGTTCTATCTCTATGGTTTGTTTCCTCTTCAAGTACCCCATGCAGAGACTGGCAAAAAGCACTTTCGTTTGAAAGGGGTTGCCAAGCTTCCAAAAAACTACGAGTTTGCTGAAATCTCAGCAAACATTTTTTCACCAAATCTTGATGATACTTGGTGGTAATCATCAGTTCACTAAGCCCACTTGGCTGCCCAATTTTCACTCTTCTAGGTTCAAGCGTTCGTTTCCAGTAACACTTTGAATTTTTAGGTTTCACTCGGTTTTCTCCTACATAGATAGCTGTGTTTGGAATTCTAAATCAAACACGGTTTGTGCTAGCTCCTTGAAACTTGACCAAATGAAGTAGTTCTAAGTTCTATCTCTATGGTTTGTTTCCTCTTGAAGTACCCCATGCAGAGACTGGCGAAAAACAATTTGGTTGGAAAGGGGTTGCCAAGCTTCCAAAAAACTACTAGTTTGCTGAAATCTCAGCAAACATTTTTTCACCAAATCTTGATGATACATGGTGGTAATGATCAGTTCACTAAGCCCACTTGGCTTCCCAATTTTCACTCTTCTAAGTTCAAGCGTTCGTTTCCAGTAACACTTTGAATTTTAGGTTTCACTCTGTTTTCTCCTACATAGATAGCTGTGTTTGGAATTCTAAATCAAACACGGTTTGTGCTAGCTCCTTGAAACTTGACCAAATGAAGTAGTTCTAAGTTCTATCTCTATGGTTTTTTCCACTTGAAGTACCCCATGCAGAGACTGGCGAAAACACTTTCGTTTGAAAGGGGTTGCCAAGCTTCCAAAAAAACTTCTAGTTTGCTGAAATCTCAGCAAACATTTTTTCACCAAATCTTGATGATACTTGGTGGTAATGATCAGTTCAATAAGCCCACTTGGCTGCCCATTTTTTATTCTTCTAGGTTGAAGCATTCGTTTCCAGTAACAGTTTGAATTTTTAGGTTTCACTCTGTTTTCTCCTGCATAGATAGCTGTGTTTGGAAATCTAAATCAAACACGGTTTGAGCTTGCTCCTTGAAACTTGACCAAATGAAGTAGTTCTAAGTTCTATCTCAATGGTTTGTTTCCTCTTTAAGTACCCCATGCAGAGACTGGCGAAAAACACTTTCGTTGGAAAGGGGTTGCCAAGCTTCCAAAAAACTACTAGTTTGCTGAAATCTCAGCAAACATTTTTTCACCAAATCTTGATGATACTTGGTGGTAATGATCAGTTCACTAAGCCCACTTGGCTGCCCAATTTTCACTCTTCTAGGTTCAAGCGTTCGTTTCCAGTAACACTTTGAATTTTTAGGTTCACTCCGTTTTCTCCTACATAGATAGCTGTGTTTGGAATTCTAAATCAAACACGGTTTGAGCTAGCTCCTTGAAACTTGACCAAATGAAGTAGTTCTAAGTTATATCTCTATGGTTTGTTTCCTCTTGAAGTACCCCATGCAGAGACTGGCGAAAAACACTTTCGTTGGAAAGGGGTTGCCAAGCTTCCAAAAAATTACTAGTTTGCTGAAAT
Source organism: Callospermophilus lateralis (assembly GCF_048772815.1). NCBI lineage: Eukaryota > Metazoa > Chordata > Mammalia > Rodentia > Sciuridae > Callospermophilus > Callospermophilus lateralis. The sequence goes on along the minus strand of NW_027511030.1, from coordinate 27,292 downwards.
ATCAGCAAACATTTTTTCACCAAATCTTGATGATACGTGGTGGTAATGATCAGTTCACTAAGCCCACTTGGCTGCCCAATTTTCACTCTTCTAGGTTCAAGCGTTCGTTTCCAGTAACACTTTGAATTTTTAGGTTTCACTCTGTTTTCTGCTATATAGATAGAGGTGTTTGAAACTCTAATCAAACACGGTTTGTGCTAGCTCCTTGAAACTTGACCAAATGAAGTACTTCTAAGTTCTATCTCTATGGTTTGTTTCCTCTTGAAGTACCCCATGCAGAGACTGGCGAAAAACACTTTCGTTTGAAAGGGGTAGCCAAGCTTCCAAAAAATTACTAGTTTGCTGAAATCTCAGCAAACATTTTTTCACCAAATCTTGATGATACTTGCAGGTAATGACCAGTTAACTAATCCCACTTGGCTGCCCAATTTTTATTCTTCTAGGTTGAAGCATTCGTTTCCAGTAACAGTTTGAATTTTTAGGTTTCACTCTGTTTTCTCCTACATAGAAGCTGTGTTTGGAATTCTAAATCAAACACGGTTTGTGCTAGCTCCTTGAAAGTTGACCAAATGAAGTAGTTCTAAGTTCTATCTCTATGGTTTGTTTCCTCTTGAAGTACCCAATGCAGAGACTGGCGAAAAGCACTTTCGTTTGAAAGGGGTTGCCAAGCTTCCAAAAAACTACTAGTTTGCTGAAATCTCAGCAAACATTTTTTCACCAAATCTTGATGATACTTGGTGGTAATGATAAGTTCACTAAGCCCACTTGGCTGCCCAATTTTCACTCTTCTAGGTTCAAGCGTTCGTTTCCAGTAACACTTTGAATTTTTAGGTTTCACTCGGTATTCTCCTACATAGATAGCTGTGTTTGGAATTCTAAATCAAACACGGTTTGTGCTAGCTCCTTGAAACTTGGCCAAATGAAGTAGTTCTAAGTTCTATCTCTATGGTTTGTTTCCTCTTGAAGTACCCCATGCAGATACTGGCGAAAAACACTTTCGTTTGAAAGGGGTTGCCAAGCTTCCAAAAAACTACTAGTTTGCTGAAATCTCAGCAAACATTTTTTCACCAAATCTTGATGATACTTGGTGGTAATGATCAGTTCACTAAGCCCACTTGGGTGCCCAGTTTTTATTCCTCCAGGTTGAAGCATTCGTTTCCAGTAACAGTTTGAATTTTTAGGTTTCACTCTGTTTTCTTCTGCATAGATAGCTGTGTTTGGAATTCTAAATCAAACACGGTTTGAGCTAGCTCCTTGAAACTTGACCAAATGAAGTAGTTCTAAGTTCTATCTCTATGGTTTGTTTCCTCTTGAAGTACCCCATGCAGAGACTGGCGAAAAACACTTTCGTTGGAAAGGGGTTGCCAAGCTTCCAAAAAACTACTAGTTTGCTGAAATCTCAGCAAACATTTTTTCACCAAATCTTGATGATACTTGGTGGTAATGATCAGTTCACTAAGCCCACTTGTCTGCCCAATTTTCACTCTTCTAGGTTCAAGCGTTTGTTTCCAGTAACACTTTGAATTTTTAGGTTTCACTCTGTTTTCTCCACATTGATAGCTGTGTTTGGAATTCTAAATCAAACACGGTTTGTGCTAGCTCCTTGAAACGTGACCAAATGAAGTAGTTCTAAGTTCTATCTCTATGGTTTGTTTCCTCTTGAAGTACCCCATGCAGAGACTGGCGAAAAGCACTTTCGTTTGAAAGGGGTTGCCAAGCTTCCAAAAAACTACTAGTTTGCTGAAATCTCAGCAAACATTTTTTCACCAAATCTTGATGATACTTGGTGGTAATGATCAGTTCACTAAGCCCACTTGGCTGCCCAATTTTCACTCTTCTAGGTTCAAGCATTCGTTTCCAGTAACACTTTGAATTTTTAGGTTTCACTCTGTTTTCTGTTATAGAGATAGATGTGTTTGAAACTCTAAATCAAACACGGTTTGTGCTAGCTCCTTGAAACTTGACCAAATGAATTAGTTCTAAGTTCTATCTATATGGTTTCTTTCCTCTTGAAGTACCCCATGCAGAGACTGGCGAAAGTCCCTTTCGTTTGAAAGGGGTGGCCAAGCTTCCAAAAAACTACTAGTTTGCTGAAATCTCATCAAACATTTTTTCAGCAAATCTTGATGATACTTGGTGGTAATGATCAGTTAACTTAGCCCACTTGGCTGCCCAATTTTCACTCTTCTAGGTTCAAGCGTTCGTTTCCAGTAACACTTTGAATTTTTAGGTTTCACTCTGTTTTCTCCTACATAGATAGCTGTGTTTGGAATTCTAAATCAAACACGGTTTGTGCTAGCTCCTTGAAACTTGACCAAATGAAGTAGTTCTAAGTTCTATCTCTATGGTTTGTTTCCTCTTGAAGTACCCCATGCAGAGACTGGCGAAAAACACTTTCGTTTGAAAGGGGTTGCCAAGCTTCCAAAAACCTACTAGTTTGCTGAAATATGAGCAAATATTTTTTCACCAAATCTTCATGATACTTGGTGGTAATGATCAGTTCACTAATCCCACTTGGCTGCCCAACTTTTATTCTTCTAGGTGAAGCATTCGTTTCCAGTAACAGTTTGAATTTTTAGGTTTCACTCTGTTTTCTCCTACATAGATAGCTGTGTTTGGAATTCTAAATCAAACACGGTTTGTGCTAGCTCCTTGAGACTTGACAAAATGAAGTAGTTCTAAGTTCTATCTCTATGGTTTGTTTCCTCTTGAAGTACCCCATGCAGAGACTGGCGAAAAACACTTTCGTTAGAAAGGGGTTGCCAAGCTTCCAAAAAACTACTAGTTTGCTGAAATCTCAGCAAACGTTTTTTCACCATATCTTGATGATACTTGGTGGTAATGATCAGTTCACTAATCCCACTTGGCTGCCCAATTTTCACTCTTCTAGGTTCAAGCGTTCGTTTCCAGTAACACTTTGAATTTTTAGGTTTCAATTTTTTTTCTGCTATATAGATAGCTGTGTTTGGAATTCAAAATCAAACACGGTTTGTGCTAGCTCCTTGAAACTTGACCAAATGAAGTAGTTCTATGTTCTATTTCTATGGTTTGTTTCCTCTTAAAGTACCCCATGCAGAGACTGGCGAAAAGCACTTTCGTTTGAAAGGGGTTGCCAAGCTTCCAAAAAACTACTAGTTTGCTGAAATCTCAGCAAACATTTATTCAAAAAATCTTGATGATACTTGGTGGTAATCATCAGTTCACTAAGCCCACTTGGCTGCCCAATTTTCACTCTTCTAGGTTCAAGCGTTCGTTTCCAGTAACACTTTGAATTTTTAGGTTTCACTCTGTTTTTTCCTGCATAGATAGCTGTGTTTGGAATTCTAAATCAAACACGGTTTGTGCTAGCTCCTTGAAACTTGACCAAATGAAGTAGTTCTAAGTTCTATCTCTATGGTTTGTTTCCTCTTGAAGTACCCCATGCATAGACTGGCAAAAAACACATTCGTTTGAAAGGGGTAGCCAAGCTTCCAAAAAATTACTAGTTTGCTGAAATCTCAGCAAACATTTATTCACCAAATCTTGATGATACTTGGTGGTAATGATCAGTTCACTAATCCCACTTGGCTGACCAATTTTTATTCTTCTAGGTTGAAGCATTCGTTTCAAGTAACAGTTTGAATTTTTAGGTTTCACTCTGTTTTCTCCTACATAGATAGCTGTGTTTGGAATTCTAAATCAAACACGGTTTTTGCTAGCTCCTTGAAAGTTGACCAAATGAAGTAGTTCTAAGTTCTATCTCTATGGTTTGTTTCCTCGTGAAGTACCCCATGCAGAGACCGGCGAAAAGCACTTCCGTTGGAAAGGGTTTGCCAAGCTTCCAAAAAACTTCTAGTTTGCTGAAATCTCAGCAAACATTTTTTCACCAAATCTTGATGATACTTGGTGGTAATGATCAGATCACTAAGCCCACTTGGCTGCCCAATTTTCACTCTTCTAGGTTCAAGCGTTCGTTTCCAGTAACACTTTGAATTTTTCGGTTTCACTCGGTTTTCTCCTACATAGATAGCTGTGTTTGGAATTCTAATTCAAACACGGTTTGTGCTAGCTCCTTGAAACTTGACCTAATGAAGTAGTTCTAAGTTCTATCACTATGGTTTGTTTCCTCTTGAAGTACCCCATGCAGAGACTGGCGAAAAACACTTTCGTTGGAAAGGGGTTGCCAAGCTTCCAAAAAACTACTAGTTTGCTGAAATCTCAGCAAACATTTTTTCACCAAATCTTGATGATACTTGGTGGTAATGATCAGTTCACTAAGCCCACTTGGCTTCCTAATTTTCACTCTTCTAGGTTCAAGCGTTCGTTTCCAGTAACACTTTGAATTTTTAGGTTTCACTCTGTTTTCTCCTACATAGATAGCTGTGTTTGGAATTCTAAATCAAACACGGTTTGAGCTAGCTCCTTGAAACTTGACCAAATGAAGTAGTTCTAAGTTATATTTCTATGGTTTGTTTCCTCTTGAAGTACCCCATGCAGAGACTGGCGAAAAACACTTTCGTTGGAAAGGGGTTGCCAAGCTTCCAAAAAACTACTAGTTTGTTGAAATATCAGCAAACATTTTTTCACCAAATCTTGATGATACTTGGTGGTAATGATCAGTTCACTAAGCCCACTTGGCTGCCCAATTTTCACTCTTCTAGGTTCAAGCGTTCGTTTCCAGTAACACTTTGAATTTTTAGGTTTCACTCTGTTTTCTGCTATATAGATAGAGGTGTTTGAAAGTCTAATCAAACACGGTTTGTGCTAGCTCCTTGAAACTTGACCAAATGAAGTAGTTCTAAGTTCTATCTCTATGGTTTGTTTCCTCTTGAAGTACCCCATGCAGAGACTGGCGAAAAACACTTTCGTTTGAAAGGGGTAGCCAAGCTTCCAAAAAACTACTAGTTTGCTGAAATCACAGCAAACATTTTTTCACCAAATCTTGATGATACTTGCTGGTAATGATCAGTTAACTAATCCCACTTGGCTGCCCAATTTTTATTCTTCTAGGTTGAAGCATTCGTTTCCAGTAACAGTTTGAATTTTTAGGTTTCACTCTGTTTTCTCCTACATAGATAGCTGTGTTTGGAATTCTAAATCAAACACGGTTTGTGCTAGCTCTTTGAAAGTTGACCAGATGAAGTAGTTCTAAGTTCTATCTCTATGGTTTGTTTCCTCTTGAAGTACCCAATGCAGAGACTGGCGAAAAGCACTTTCGTTTGAAAGGGGTTGCCAAGCTTCCAAAAAACTACTAGTTTGCTGAAATCTCAGCAAACATTTTTTCACCAAATCTTGATGATACTTGGTGGTAATGATCAGTTCACTAAGCCCACTTGGCTGCCCAATTTTCACTCTTCTAGGTTCAAGCGTTCGTTTCCAGTAACACTTTGAATTTTTAGGTTTCACTCTGTTTTCTGCTATATAGATAGAGGTGTTTGAAACTCTAATCAAACACGGTTTGTGCTAGCCCCTTGAAACTTGACCAAATGAAGTAGTTCTAAGTTCTATCTCTATGGTTTGTTTCCTCTTGAAGTACCCCATGCAGAGACTGGCGAAAAACACTTTCGTTTGAAAGGGGTTGCCAAGCTTCCAAAAAACTACTAGTTTGCTGAAATCTCTGCAAACATTTTTTCACCAAATCTTGATGATACTTGGTGGTAATGATCAGTTCACTAATCCCACTTGGCTGCCCAATTTTTATTCTTCTTGGTTGAAGCATTCGTTTCCAGTAACAGTTTGAATTTTTAGGTTTCACTCTGTTTTCTCCTACATAGATAGCTGTGTTTGGAATTATAAATCAAACACGGTTTGTGCTAGCTCCTTGAGACTTGACAAAATGAAGTAGTTCTAAGTTCTATCTCTATGGTTTGTTTCCTCTTGAAGTACCCCATGCAGAGCCTGGAGAAAAAAACTTTCGTTTGAAAGGGGTTGCCAAGCTTAAAAAAAAAACTACTAGTTTGCTGAAATCTCAGCAAACATTTTTTCACCAAATCTTGATGATACTTGGTGGTAATGATCAGTTCACTAAGCACACTTGGCTGCCCAATTTTCACTCTTCTAGGTTCATGAGTTCGTTCCCAGTAACACTTTGAATTTTTAGGTTTCACTCTGTTTTCTCCTACATAGATAGCTGTGTTAGGAATTCTAAATCAAACACGGTTTGTGCTAGCTCCTTGAAACTTGACAAAATGAAGTAGTTCTAAGTTCTATCTCTATGGTTTGTTTCCTCTTGAAGTACCCCATGCAGAGACTGGCGAAAAACACTTTAGTTTGATAGGGGTTGCCAAGCTTCCAAAAAACTACTAGTTTGCTGAAATCTCAGCAAACATTTTTTCACCAAATCTTGAAGATACTTGGTGGTAATGATCAGTTCACTAAGCCAACATTGCTGCCCAATTTTCACTCTTCTAAGTTCAAGTGTTCATTTCCAGTAACACTTTGAATTTTTAGGTTTCACTCTGTTTTCTGCTATATAGATAGATGTGTTTGAAACACTAAATCAAACACGGTTTGTGCTAGATCCTTGAAACTTGAACAAATGAAGTAGTTCTAAGATCTATCTCTATGGTTTGTTTCCTTTGGAAATATCCCATGCAGAGACTGGCGAAAAACACTTTCGTTTGAAAAAGGTTGCCAAGCTTCCAAAAAACTACTAGTTTGCTGAAATCTCAGCAAACATTTTTTCACCAAATCTCGATGGTACTTGGTGGTAATGATCAGTTCAATAAGCCCACTTGGCTGCCCAATTTTCACTCTTCTAGGTTCAAGCGTTCGTTTCCAGTAACACTTTGAATTTTTAGGTTTCACTCTGTTTTCTCCTACATAGATAGCTGTTTTAGGAATTCTAAATCAAACACGGTTTCTTCTAGCTCCTTGAAACTTGACCAAATGAAGTAGTTCTAAGTTCAATCTTTATGGTTTGTTTCCTCTTGAAGTACCCCATGCAGAGACTGGCGAAAAACACTTTCGTTTGAAAGGGGTTGCCAAGCTTCCAAAAGACTACTAGTTTGCTGAAATCTCAGCAAACATGTTTTCACCAAACCTTGATGATACTTGGTTGTAATGATCAGTCCACTAATCCCACTTGGCTGCCAGATTTTGATTCTTCTAAGTTGAAGCATTCGTTTCTAGTAACAGTTTGAATTTTAAGGTTTCACTCTGTTTTCTCCTACAGAGATAGCTGTGTTTGGAATTCTAAATCAAACACGGTTTGTGCTAGCTCCTTGAAACTTGACCAAATGAAGTAGTTCTAAGTTATATTTCTATGGTTTCTTTCCTCTTGAAGTATCCCATGCAGAGACTGGCGAAAAACACTTTAGTTTGAAAGGGGTTGCCAAGCTTACAAAAAACTACTAGTTTGCTGAAATCTCAGCAAACATTTTTTCACCAAATCTCGATGATACTTGGTGGTAATGATCAGTTCACTAAGCCCACTTGGCTGCCCAATTTTCACTCTTCTAGGTTCAAGCGTTCGTTTCCAGTAACACTTTGAATTTTTAGGTTTCACTCTGTTTTCTGCTACATAGATACATGTGTTTGAAACTCTAAATCAAACACGGTTTGTGCTAGCTCCTTGAAACTTGACCAAATGTAGTAGTTCTAAGTTCTATCTCTATGGTGTGTTTCCTCTTGAAGTACCCCATGCAGAGACTGGCGAAAAACACTTCCATTTTAAAGGGGTTGCCAAGCTTCCAAAAAACTTCTAGTTTGCTGAAATCTCAGCAAACATTTTTTCACCAAATCTTGATGATACTTGCTGGTAATGATCAGTTCACTAAGCCCTCTTGGCTGCCCAATTTTCACTCTTCTAGGTTCAAGCGTTCGTTTCCAGTAACACTTTGAATTTTTAGGTTTCACTCTGTTTTCTCCTACATAGATAGCTGTGTTTGAAATTCTAAATCAAACACGGTTTGTGCTAGCTCCTTGAGACTTGACAAAATGAAGTAGTTCTAAGTTCTATCTCTATGGTTTGTTTCCTCTTGAAGTACCCCATGCAGAGCCTGGCGAAAAACACTTTCATTTGAAAGGGGTTGCCAAGCTTCCAAAAAACTACTAGTTTGCTGAAATCTCAGCAAACATTTTTTCACCAAATCTTGATGATACTTGGTGGTAATGATCAGTTCACTAAGCACTCTTGGCTGCCCAATTTTCACACTTCTAGGTTCAAGAGTTCGTTCCCAGTAACACTTTGAATTTTTAGGTTTCACTCTGTTTTCTCCTACATAGATAGCTGTGTTAGGAATTCTAAATCAAACACGGTTTGTGCTAGCTCCTTGAAACTTGACAAAATGAAGTAGTTCTAAGTTCTATCTCAATGGTTTGTTTCCTCTTGAAGTACCCCATGCAGAGACTGGCGAAAAACACTTTAGTTTGATAGGGGTTGCCAAGCTTCCAAAAAACTACTAGTTTGCTGAAATCTCAGCAAACATTTTTTCACCAAATCTTGAAGATACTTGGTGGTAATGATCAATTCACTAAGCCAACTTTGCTGCCCAATTTTCACTCTTCTAAGTTCAAGTGTTCGTTTCCAGTAACACTTTGAATTTTTAGGTTTCACTCTGTTTTCTGCTATATAGATAGAGTGTTTGAAACACTAAATCAAACACGGTTTGAGCTAGCTCCTTGAAAGTTGTCCAAATGAAGTAGTTCTAAGATCTATCTCTATGGTTTGTTTCCTCTGGAAGTACCCAATGCAGAGACTGGCGAAAAACACTTTCGTTTGAAAGGGGTTGCCAAGGTTCAAAAAAAACTACTAGTTTGCTGAAATCTCAGCAAACTTTTTTTCACCAAATCTTGATGATACTTGGTGGTAATGATCAGTTCACTAATCCCACTTGGCTGCCCAATTTTTATTCTTCTAGGTTGAAGCATTCGTTTCCAGTAACAGTTTGAATTTTTAGGTTTCACTCGGTTTTCTCCTACATAGATAGCTGTGTTTAGAATTCTAAATCAAACACGGTTTGTGCTAGCTCCTTGAAAGTTGACCAAATAAAGTAGCTCTAAGTTCTATCTCTATGGTTTGTTTCCTCTTGAAGTACCCCATGCAGAGACTGGCAAAAAGCACTTTCGTTTGAAAGGGGTTGCCAAGCTTCCAAAAAACTACTAGTTTGCTGAAATCTCAGCAAACATTTTTTCACCAAATCTTGATGATACTTGGTGGTAATCATCAGTTCACTAAGCCCACTTGGCTGCCCAATTTTCACTCTTCTAGGTTCAAGCGTTCGTTTCCAGTAACACTTTGAATTTTTAGGTTTCACTCGGTTTTCTCCTACATAGATAGCTGTGTTTGGAATTCTAAATCAAACACGGTTTGTGCTAGCTCCTTGAAACTTGACCAAATGAAGTAGTTCTAAGTTCTATCTCTATGGTTTGTTTCTTCTTGAAGTACCCCATGCAGAGACTGGCGAAAAACAATTTGGTTGGAAAGGGGTTGCCAAGCTTCCAAAAAACTACTAGTTTGCTGAAATCTCAGCAAACATTTTTTCACCAAATCTTGATGATACATGGTGGTAATGATCAGTTCACTAAGCCCACTTGGCTTCCCAATTTTCACTCTTCTAGGTTCAAGCGTTCGTTTCCAGTAACACTTTGAATTTTTAGGTTTCACTCTGTTTTCTCCTACATAGATAGCTGTGTTTGGAATTCTAAATCAAACACGGTTTGTGCTAGCTCCTTGAAACTTGACCAAATGAAGTAGTTCTAAGTTCTATCTCTATGGTTTTTTCCACTTGAAGTACCCCATGCAGAGACTGGCGAAAAACACTTTCGTTTGAAAGGGGTTGCCAAGCTTCCAAAAAAACTTCTAGTTTGCTGAAATCTCAGCAAACATTTTTTCACCAAATCTTGATGATACTTGGTGGTAATGATCAGTTCAATAAGCCCACTTGGCTGCCCATTTTTTATTCTTCTAGGTTGAAGCATTCGTTTCCAGTAACAGTTTGAATTTTTAGGTTTCACTCTGTTTTCTCCTGCATAGATAGCTGTGTTTGGAAATCTAAATCAAACACGGTTTGAGCTTGCTCCTTGAAACTTGACCAAATGAAGTAGTTCTAAGTTCTATCTCAATGGTTTGTTTCCTCTTTAAGTACCCCATGCAGAGACTGGCGAAAAACACTTTCGTTGGAAAGGGGTTGCCAAGCTTCCAAAAAACTACTAGTTTGCTGAAATCTCAGCAAACATTTTTTCACCAAATCTTGATGATACTTGGTGGTAATGATCAGTTCACTAAGCCCACTTGGCTGCCCAATTTTCACTCTTCTAGGTTCAAGCGTTCGTTTCCAGTAACACTTTGAATTTTTAGGTTTCACTCCGTTTTCTCCTACATAGATAGCTGTGTTTGGAATTCTAAATCAAACACGGTTTGAGCTAGCTCCTTGAAACTTGACCAAATGAAGTAGTTCTAAGTTATATCTCTATGGTTTGTTTCCTCTTGAAGTACCCCATGCAGAGACTGGCGAAAAACACTTTCGTTGGAAAGGGGTTGCCAAGCTTCCAAAAAATTACTAGTTTGCTGAAATATCAGCAAACATTTTTTCACCAAATCTTGATGATACGTGGTGGTAATGATCAGTTCACTAAGCCCACTTGGCTGCCCAATTTTCACTCTTCTAGGTTCAAGCGTTTGTTTCCAGTAACACTTTGAATTTTTAGGTTTCACTCTGTTTTCTGCTATATAGATAGAGGTGTTTGAAACTCTAATCAAACACGGTTTGTGCTAGCTCCTTGAAACTTGACCAAATGAAGTACTTCTAAGTTCTATCTCTATGGTTTGTTTCCTCTTGAAGTACCCCATGCAGAGACTGGCGAAAAACACTTTCGTTTGAAAGGGGTAGCCAAGCTTCCAAAAAATTACTAGTTTGCTGAAATCTCAGCAAACATTTTTTCACCAAATCTTGATGATACTTGCAGGTAATGACCAGTTAACTAATCCCACTTGGCTGCCCAATTTTTATTCTTCTAGGTTGAAGCATTCGTTTCCAGTAACAGTTTGAATTTTTAGGTTTCACTCTGTTTTCTCCTACATAGAAGCTGTGTTTGGAATTCTAAATCAAACACGGTTTGTGCTAGCTCCTTGAAAGTTGACCAAATGAAGTAGTTCTAAGTTCTATCTCTATGGTTTGTTTCCTCTTGAAGTACCCAATGCAGAGACTGGCGAAAAGCACTTTCGTTTGAAAGGGGTTGCCAAGCTTCCAAAAAACTACTAGTTTGCTGAAATCTCAGCAAACATTTTTTCACCAAATCTTGATGATACTTGGTGGTAATGATAAGTTCACTAAGCCCACTTGGCTGCCCAATTTTCACTCTTCTAGGTTCAAGCGTTCGTTTCCAGTAACACTTTGAATTTTTAGGTTTCACTCGGTATTCTCCTACATAGATAGCTGTGTTTGGAATTCTAAATCAAACACGGTTTGTGCTAGCTCCTTGAAACTTGGCCAAATGAAGTAGTTCTAAGTTCTATCTCTATGGTTTGTTTCCTCTTGAAGTACCCCATGCAGATACTGGCGAAAAACACTTTCGTTTGAAAGGGGTTGCCAAGCTTCCAAAAAACTACTAGTTTGCTGAAATCTCAGCAAACATTTTTTCACCAAATCTTGATGATACTTGGTGGTAATGATCAGTTCACTAAGCCACTTGGGTGCCCAGTTTTTATTCCTCCAGGTTGAAGCATTCGTTTCCAGTAACAGTTTGAATTTTTAGGTTTCACTCTGTTTTCTTCTGCATAGATAGCTGTGTTTGGAATTCTAAATCAAACACGGTTTGAGCTAGCTCTTTGAAACTTGACCAAATGAATTAGTTCTAAGTTCTATCTATATGGTTTCTTTCCTCTTGAAGTACCCCATGCAGAGACTGGCGAAAGTCCCTTTCGTTTGAAAGGGGTGGCCAAGCTTCCAAAAAACTACTAGTTTGCTGAAATCTCATCAAACATTTTTTCAGCAAATCTTGATGATACTTGGTGGTAATGATCAGTTAACTTAGCCCACTTGGCTGCCCAATTTTCACTCTTCTAGGTTCAAGCGTTCGTTTCCAGTAACACTTTGAATTTTTAGGTTTCACTCTGTTTTCTCCTACATAGATAGCTGTGTTTGGAATTCTAAATCAAACACGGTTTGTGCTAGCTCCTTGAAACTTGACCAAATGAAGTAGTTCTAAGTTCTATCTCTATGGTTTGTTTCCTCTTGAAGTACCCCATGCAGAGACTGGCGAAAAACACTTTCGTTTGAAAGGGGTTGCCAAGCTTCCAAAAACCTACTAGTTTGCTGAAATATGAGCAAATATTTTTTCACCAAATCTTCATGATACTTGGTGGTAATGATCAGTTCACTAATCCCACTTGGCTGCCCAACTTTTATTCTTCTAGGTGAAGCATTCGTTTCCAGTAACAGTTTGAATTTTTAGGTTTCACTCTGTTTTCTCCTACATAGATAGCTGTGTTTGGAATTCTAAATCAAACACGGTTTGTGCTAGCTCCTTGAGACTTGACAAAATGAAGTAGTTCTAAGTTCTATCTCTATGGTTTGTTTCCTCTTGAAGTACCCCATGCAGAGACTGGCGAAAAACACTTTCGTTAGAAAGGGGTTGCCAAGCTTCCAAAAAACTACTAGTTTGCTGAAATCTCAGCAAACGTTTTTTCACCATATCTTGATGATACTTGGTGGTAATGATCAGTTCACTAATCCCACTTGGCTGCCCAATTTTCACTCTTCTAGGTTCAAGCGTTCGTTTCCAGTAACACTTTGAATTTTTAGGTTTCAATATTTTTTCTGCTATATAGATAGCTGTGTTTGGAATTCAAAATCAAACACGGTTTGTGCTAGCTCCTTGAAACTTGACCAAATGAAGTAGTTCTATGTTCTATCCCTATGGTTTGTTTCCTCTTAAAGTACCCCATGCAGAGACTGGCGAAAAGCACTTTCGTTTGAAAGGGGTTGCCAAGCTTCCAAAAAACTACTAGTTTGCTGAAATCTCAGCAAACATTTATTCAAAAAATCTTGATGATACTTGGTGGTAATCATCAGTTCACTAAGCCCACTTGGCTGCCCAATTTTCACTCTTCTAGGTTCAAGCGTTCGTTTCCAGTAACACTTTGAATTTTTAGGTTTCACTCTGTTTTTTCCTGCATAGATAGCTGTGTTTGGAATTCTAAATCAAACACGGTTTGTGCTAGCTCCTTGAAACTTGACCAAATGAAGTAGTTCTAAGTTCTATCTCTATGGTTTGTTTCCTCTTGAAGTACCCCATGCATAGACTGGCAAAAAACACATTCGTTTGAAAGGGGTAGCCAAGCTTCCAAAAAATTACTAGTTTGCTGAAATCTCAGCAAACATTTATTCACCAAATCTTGATGATACTTGGTGGTAATGATCAGTTCACTAATCCCACTTGGCTGACCAATTTTTATTCTTCTAGGTTGAAGCATTCGTTTCAAGTAACAGTTTGAATTTTTAGGTTTCACTCTGTTTTCTCCTACATAGATAGCTGTGTTTGGAATTCTAAATCAAACACGGTTTTTGCTAGCTCCTTGAAAGTTGACCAAATGAAGTAGTTCTAAGTTCTTTCTCTATGGTTTGTTTCCTCGTGAAGTACCCCATGCAGAGACCGGCGAAAAGCACTTCCGTTGGAAAGGGTTTGCCAAGCTTCCAAAAAACTTCTAGTTTGCTGAAATCTCAGCAAACATTTTTTCACCAAATCTTGATGATACTTGGTGGTAATGATCAGATCACTAAGCCCACTTGGCTGCCCAATTTTCACTCTTCTAGGTTCAAGCGTTCGTTTCCAGTAACACTTTGAATTTTTCGGTTTCACTCGGTTTTCTCCTACATAGATAGCTGTGTTTGGAATTCTAATTCAAACACGGTTTGTGCTAGCTCCTTGAAACTTGACCTAATGAAGTAGTTCTAAGTTCTATCACTATGGTTTGTTTCCTCTTGAAGTACCCCATGCAGAGACTGGCGAAAAACACTTTCGTTGGAAAGGGGTTGCCAAGCTTCCAAAAAACTACTAGTTTGCTGAAATCTCAGCAAACATTTTTTCACCAAATCTTGATGATACTTGGTGGTAATGATCAGTTCACTAAGCCCACTTGGCTTCCTAATTTTCACTCTTCTAGGTTCAAGCGTTCGTTTCCAGTAACACTTTGAATTTTTAGGTTTCACTCTGTTTTCTCCTACATAGATAGCTGTGTTTGGAATTCTAAATCAAACACGGTTTGAGCTAGCTCCTTGAAACTTGACCAAATGAAGTAGTTCTAAGTTATATTTCTATGGTTTGTTTCCTCTTGAAGTACCCCATGCAGAGACTGGCGAAAAACACTTTCGTTGGAAAGGGGTTGCCAAGCTTCCAAAAAACTACTAGTTTGTTGAAATATCAGCAAACATTTTTTCACCAAATCTTGATGATACTTGGTGGTAATGATCAGTTCACTAAGCCCACTTGGCTGCCCAATTTTCACTCTTCTAGGTTCAAGCGTTCGTTTCCAGTAACACTTTGAATTTTTAGGTTTCACTCTGTTTTCTGCTATATAGATAGAGGTGTTTGAAAGTCTAATCAAACACGGTTTGTGCTAGCTCCTTGAAACTTGACCAAATGAAGTAGTTCTAAGTTCTATCTCTATGGTTTGTTTCCTCTTGAAGTACCCCATGCAGAGACTGGCGAAAAACACTTTCGTTTGAAAGGGGTAGCCAAGCTTCCAAAAAACTACTACTTTGCTGAAATCACAGCAAACATTTTTTCACCAAATCTTGATGATACTTGCTGGTAATGATCAGTTAACTAATCCCACTTGGCTGCCCAATTTTTATTCTTCTAGGTTGAAGCATTCGTTTCCAGTAACAGTTTGAATTTTTAGGTTTCACTCTGTTTTCTCCTACATAGATAGCTGTGTTTGGAATTCTAAATCAAACACGGTTTGTGCTAGCTCCTTGAAAGTTGACCAGATGAAGTAGTTCTAAGTTCTATCTCTATGGTTTGTTTCCTCTTGAAGTACCCAATGCAGAGACTGGCGAAAAGCACTTTCGTTTGAAAGGGGTTGCCAAGCTTCCAAAAAACTACTAGTTTGCTGAAATCTCAGCAAACATTTTTTCACCAAATCTTGATGATACTTGGTGGTAATGATCAGTTCACTAAGCCCACTTGGCTGCCCAATTTTCACTCTTC
Organism: Callospermophilus lateralis; assembly: GCF_048772815.1. NCBI lineage: Eukaryota > Metazoa > Chordata > Mammalia > Rodentia > Sciuridae > Callospermophilus > Callospermophilus lateralis. Next base: position 12,160 of record NW_027511030.1, on the reverse strand, counting down.
TAGGTTCAAGCGTTCGTTTCCAGTAACACTTTGAATTTTTAGGTTTCACTCTGTTTTCTGCTATATAGATAGAGGTGTTTGAAACTCTAATCAAACACGGTTTGTGCTAGCCCCTTGAAACTTGACCAAATGAAGTAGTTCTAAGTTCTATCTCTATGGTTTGTTTCCTCTTGAAGTACCCCATGCAGAGACTGGCGAAAAACACTTTCGTTTGAAAGGGGTTGCCAAGCTTCCAAAAAACTACTAGTTTGCTGAAATCTCTGCAAACATTTTTTCACCAAATCTTGATGATACTTGGTGGTAATGATCAGTTCACTAATCCCACTTGGCTGCCCAATTTTTATTCTTCTTGGTTGAAGCATTCGTTTCCAGTAACAGTTTGAATTTTTAGGTTTCACTCTGTTTTCTCCTACATAGATAGCTGTGTTTGGAATTATAAATCAAACACGGTTTGTGCTAGCTCCTTGAGACTTGACAAAATGAAGTAGTTCTAAGTTCTATCTCTATGGTTTGTTTCCTCTTGAAGTACCCCATGCAGAGCCTGGAGAAAAAAACTTTCGTTTGAAAGGGGTTGCCAAGCTTAAAAAAAAAACTACTAGTTTGCTGAAATCTCAGCAAACATTTTTTCACCAAATCTTGATGATACTTGGTGGTAATGCTCAGTTCACTAAGCACACTTGGCTGCCCAATTTTCACTCTTCTAGGTTCATGAGTTCGTTCCCAGTAACACTTTGAATTTTTAGGTTTCACTCTGTTTTCTCCTACATAGATAGCTGTGTTAGGAATTCTAAATCAAACACGGTTTGTGCTAGCTCCTTGAAACTTGACAAAATGAAGTAGTTCTAAGTTCTATCTCTATGGTTTGTTTCCTCTTGAAGTACCCCATGCAGAGACTGGCGAAAAACACTTTAGTTTGATAGGGGTTGCCAAGCTTCCAAAAAACTACTAGTTTGCTGAAATCTCAGCAAACATTTTTTCACCAAATCTTGAAGATACTTGGTGGTAATGATCAGTTCACTAAGCCAACATTGCTGCCCAATTTTCACTCTTCTAAGTTCAAGTGTTCGTTTCCAGTAACACTTTGAATTTTTAGGTTTCACTCTGTTTTCTGCTATATAGATAGATGTGTTTGAAACACTAAATCAAACACGGTTTGTGCTAGATCCTTGAAACTTGAACAAATGAAGTAGTTCTAAGATCTATCTCTATGGTTTGTTTCCTTTGGAAATATCCCATGCAGAGACTGGCGAAAAACACTTTCGTTTGAAAAAGGTTGCCAAGCTTCCAAAAAACTACTAGTTTGCTGAAATCTCAGCAAACATTTTTTCACCAAATCTCGATGGTACTTGGTGGTAATGATCAGTTCAATAAGCCCACTTGGCTGCCCAATTTTCACTCTTCTAGGTTCAAGCGTTCGTTTCCAGTAACACTTTGAATTTTTAGGTTTCACTCTGTTTTCTCCTACATAGATAGCTGTTTTAGGAATTCTAAATCAAACACGGTTTCTTCTAGCTCCTTGAAACTTGACCAAATGAAGTAGTTCTAAGTTCAATCTTTATGGTTTGTTTCCTCTTGAAGTACCCCATGCAGAGACTGGCGAAAAACACTTTCGTTTGAAAGGGGTTGCCAAGCTTCCAAAAGACTACTAGTTTGCTGAAATCTCAGCAAACATGTTTTCACCAAACCTTGATGATACTTGGTTGTAATGATCAGTCCACTAATCCCACTTGGCTGCCAGATTTTGATTCTTCTAAGTTGAAGCATTCGTTTCTAGTAACAGTTTGAATTTTAAGGTTTCACTCTGTTTTCTCCTACAGAGATAGCTGTGTTTGGAATTCTAAATCAAACACGGTTTGTGCTAGCTCCTTGAAACTTGACCAAATGAAGTAGTTCTAAGTTATATTTCTATGGTTTCTTTCCTCTTGAAGTATCCCATGCAGAGACTGGCGAAAAACACTTTAGTTTGAAAGGGGTTGCCAAGCTTACAAAAAACTACTAGTTTGCTGAAATCTCAGCAAACATTTTTTCACCAAATCTCGATGATACTTGGTGGTAATGATCAGTTCACTAAGCCCACTTGGCTGCCCAATTTTCACTCTTCTAGGTTCAAGCGTTCGTTTCCAGTAACACTTTGAATTTTTAGGTTTCACTCTGTTTTCTGCTACATAGATACATGTGTTTGAAACTCTAAATCAAACACGGTTTGTGCTAGCTCCTTGAAACTTGACGAAATGTAGTAGTTCTAAGTTCTATCTCTATGGTGTGTTTCCTCTTGAAGTACCCCATGCAGAGACTGGCGAAAAACACTTCCATTTTAAAGGGGTTGCCAAGCTTCCAAAAAACTTCTAGTTTGCTGAAATCTCAGCAAACATTTTTTCACCAAATCTTGATGATACTTGCTGGTAATGATCAGTTCACTAAGCCCTCTTGGCTGCCCAATTTTCACTCTTCTAGGTTCAAGCGTTCGTTTCCAGTAACACTTTGAATTTTTAGGTTTCACTCTGTTTTCTCCTACATAGATAGCTGTGTTTGAAATTCTAAATCAAACACGGTTTGTGCTAGCTCCTTGAGACTTGACAAAATGAAGTAGTTCTAAGTTCTATCTCTATGGTTTGTTTCCTCTTGAAGTACCCCATGCAGAGCCTGGCGAAAAACACTTTCATTTGAAAGGGGTTGCCAAGCTTCCAAAAAACTACTAGTTTGCTGAAATCTCAGCAAACATTTTTTCACCAAATCTTGATGATACTTGGTGGTAATGATCAGTTCACTAAGCACTCTTGGCTGCCCAATTTTCACACTTCTAGGTTCAAGAGTTCGTTCCCAGTAACACTTTGAATTTTTAGGTTTCACTCTGTTTTCTCCTACATAGATAGCTGTGTTAGGAATTCTAAATCAAACACGGTTTGTGCTAGCTCCTTGAAACTTGACAAAATGAAGTAGTTCTAAGTTCTATCTCAATGGTTTGTTTCCTCTTGAAGTACCCCATGCAGAGACTGGCGAAAAACACTTTAGTTTGATAGGGGTTGCCAAGCTTCCAAAAAACTACTAGTTTGCTGAAATCTCAGCAAACATTTTTTCACCAAATCTTGAAGATACTTGGTGGTAATGATCAATTCACTAAGCCAACTTTGCTGCCCAATTTTCACTCTTCTAAGTTCAAGTGTTCGTTTCCAGTAACACTTTGAATTTTTAGGTTTCACTCTGTTTTCTGCTATATAGATAGAGTGTTTGAAACACTAAATCAAACACGGTTTGAGCTAGCTCCTTGAAAGTTGTCCAAATGAAGTAGTTCTAAGATCTATCTCTATGGTTTGTTTCCTCTGGAAGTATCCCATGCAGAGACTGGCGAAAAACACTTTCGTTTGAAAGGGGTTGCCAAGCTTCCAAAAAACTACTAGTTTGCTGAAATCTCAGCAAACATGTTTTCACCAAATCTTGATGATACTTGGTGGTAATGATCAGTTCACTAATCCCACCTGGCTGCCCAATTTTTATTCTTCTAGGTTGAAACATTCGTTTCCAGTAACAGTTTGAATTTTTAGGTTTCACTCTGTTTTCTCCTACAGAGATAGCTGTGTTTGGAATTCTAAATCAAACACGGTTTGTGCTAGCTCCTTGAAACTTGACCAAATGAAGTAGTTCTAAGTTCTATCTCTATGGTTTGTTTCCTCTTGAAGTATCCCATGCAGAGACTGGCGAAAAACACTTTCGTTTGAAAGGGGTTGCCAAGCTTCCAAAAAACTACTTGTTTGCTGAAATCCCAGCAAACATTTTTTCACCAAATCTCGATGATACTTGGTGGTAATGATCAGTTCACTAAGCCCACTTGGCTGCCCAATTTTCACTCTTCTAGGTTCAAGAGTTCGTTCCCAGTAACACTTTGAATTTTTAGGTTTCACTCTGTTTTCTCCTACATAGATAGCTGTGTTTGGAATTCTAAATCAAACACGGTTTGTGTTAGCTCCTTGAAACTTGACCAAATGAAGTAGTTCTAAGTTCTATCTCTATGGTTTGTTTCCTCTTGAAGTACCCCATGCAGAGACTGGCGAAAATCACTTTCGTTTGAAAGGGGTTGCCAAGCTTCCAAAAAAATACTAGTTTGCTGAAATCTCAGCAAACATTTTTTCACCAAATGTTGATGATACTTAGTGGTAATGATAAGTTCACTAAGCACTCTTGGCTGCCCAATTTTCACTCTTCTTATTTCAAGCGTTCCTTTCCAGTAACACTTTGAATTTTTAGGTTTCACTCTGTTATCTCCTACATAGATAGCTGTGTTAGGAATTCTAAATCAAACACGGTTTGTGCTAGCTCCTTGAAACTTGACCAAATGAAGTAGTTCTAAGTTCAATCTCTATGGTTTGTTTCCTCTTGAAGTACCCCATGCAGAGACTGGCGAAAAACACTTTCGTTTGAAAGGGGTTGCCAAGCTTCCAAAAAACTACTAGTTTCCTGAAATATCAGCAAACATTTTTTCACCAAATCTTGATGATACTTGCTGGTAATGATCAGTTCACTAAGCCCTCTTGGCTGCCCAATTTTCACTCTTCTAGGTTCAAGCGTTCGTTTCCAGTAACACTTTGAATTTTTAGGTTTCACTCTGTTTTCTGTTATAGATAGATGTGTTTGAAACTCTAAATCAAACACGGTTTGTGCTAGCTCCTTGAAACTTGACCAAATGAAGTAGTTCTAAGTTCTATCTCTATGGTTTGTTTCCTCTTGAAGTACCCCATGCAGAGACTGGCGAAAAACACTTTCGTTTGAAAGGTTTTGCCAAGCTTCCAAAAAACTACTAGTTTGCTGAAATCTCAGCAAACATGTTTTCACCAAATCTTGATGATACTTGGTGGTAATGATCAGTCCACTAATCCCACTTGGCTGCCCAATTTTTATTCTTCTAGGTTGAAGCATTCGTTTCCAGTAACAGTTTGAATTTTTAGGTTTCACTCTGTTTTCTCCTACAGAGATAGCTGTGTTTGGAATTCTAAATCAAACACGGTTTGTGCTAGCTCCTTGAAACTTGACCAAATGAAGTAGTTCTAAGTTCTATCTCTATGGTTTGTTTCCTCTTGAAGTACCCCATGCAGAGACTGGCGAAAAACACGTTAGTTTGAAAGGGGTTGCGAAGCTTAAAAAAAACTACTAGTTTGCTGAAATCTCAGCAAACATTTTTTCACCAAATCTTGAAGATACTTGGTGGTAATGATCATTTCACTAAGCCAACTTTGCTGCCCAATTTTCACTCTTCTAAGTTCAAGCGTTCGTTTCCAGTAACACTTTGAATTTTTAGGTTTCACTCTGTTTTCTGCCCTATAGATAGATGTGTTTGAAACACTAAATCAAACACGGTTTGTGCTAGCTCCTTGAAAGTTGACTAAATGAAGTAGTTCTAAGATCTATCTCTATGGTTTGTTTCCTCTGGAAGTATCCCATGCAGAGACTGGCGAAAAACAGTTTGGTTTGAAAGGGGTTGCCAAGCTTCCAAAAAACTACTAGTTTGCTGAAATCTCAGCAAACATTTTTTCACCAAATCTCGATGGTACTTGGTGGTAATGATCAGTTCAATAAGCCCACTTGGCTGCCCAATTTTCACTCTTCTAGGTTCAAGCGTTCGTTTCCAGTAACACTTTGAATTTTTAGGTTTCACTCTGTTTTCTCCTACATAGATAGCTGTGTTTGGAATTCTAAATCAAACACGGTTTGTGCTAGCTCCTTGAAACTTGACCAAATGAAGTAGTTCTAAGTTCTATCTCTATGGTTTGTTTCTTCTTGAAGTACCCCATGCAGAGACTGGCGAAAAACACTTTCGTTTGAAAGGGGTTGCCAAGCTTCCAAAAAACTACTAGTTTGCTGAAATCTCAGCAAACATTTTTTCACCAAATCCTATGATACTTGATGGTAATGATCAGTTCACTAAGCCCACTTGGCTGCCCAATTTTCACTCTTCTAGGTTCAAGCGTTCGTTTCCAGTAACACTTTGAATTTTTAGGTTTCACTCTGTTTTCTGCTACATAGATAGATGTGTTTGGAACTCTAAATCAAACACGGTTTGTGCTAGCTCCTTTAAACTTGACCAAATGTAGTAGTTCTAAGTTCTATCTCTACGGTTTGTTTCCTCTTGAAGTACCCCATGCAGAGACTGGCGAAAAACACTTTCGTTTGAAAGGGGTTGCCAAGCTTCCAAAAAACTACTAGTTTGCTGAAATCTCAGCAAACATTTTTTCACCAAATCCTATGATACTTGATGGTAATGATCAGTTCACTAAGCCCACTTGGCTGCCCAATTTTCACTCTTCTAGGTTCAAGCGTTCGTTTCCAGTAACACTTTGAATTTTTAGGTTTCACTCTGTTTTCTGCTACATAGATAGATGTGTTTGGAACTCTAAATCAAACACGGTTTGTGCTAGCTCCTTTAAACTTGACCAAATGTAGTAGTTCTAAGTTCTATCTCTACGGTTTGTTTCCTCTTGAAGTACCCCATGCAGAGAATGGCGAAAAACACTTTCGTTTGAAAGGGGTTGCCAAGCTTTCAAAAAATTCTATTTTGCTGAAATCTCAGCAAACATTTTTTCACCAAATCTTGATGATACTTGCTGGTAATGATCAGTTCACTAAGCCCACTTGGCTGCCCAATTTTCACTCTTCTAGGTTCAAGCGTTCGTTTCCAGTAACACTTTGAATTTTTAGGTTTCACTCTGTTTTCTGCTACATAGATAGATGTGTTTGGAACTCTAAATCAAACACGGTTTGTGCTAGCTCCTTTAAACTTGACCAAATGTAGTAGTTCTAAGTTCTATCTCTACGGTTTGTTTCCTCTTGAAGTACCCCATGCAGAGAATGGCGAAAAACACTTTCGTTTGAAAGGGGTTGCCAAGCTTTCAAAAAATTCTATTTTGCTGAAATCTCAGCAAACATTTTTTCACCAAATCTTGATGATACTTGCTGGTAATGATCAGGTCACTAAGCCCACTTGGCTGCCAAATTTTCACTCTTCTAGGTTCAAGCGTTCGTTTCCAGTAACACTTTGAATTTTTAGGTTTCACTCTGTTTTCTGCTATATAGATAGATGTGTTTGAAACTCTAAATCAAACACGGTTTGTGCTAGCTTCTTGAAACTTGACCAAATGAAGTAGTTCTAAGTTCTATCTCTATGGTTTGTTTCCTCTTGAAGTATCCCATGCAGAGACTGGCGAAAAACTCTTTCGTTTGAAAGGGGTTGCCAAGCTTCCAAAAAACTACTAGTTTGCTGAAATCTCAGCAAACATTTTTTCACCAAATCTTGATGATACTTGGTGGTAATGATCAGTTCACTAAGCCCACTTGGCTGCCCAATTTTCACTCTTCTAGTTTCAAGCATTCGTTTCTAGTAACACTTTGAAATTTTAGGTTTCACTCTGTTTTCTGCTACATAGATAGATGTGTTTGAAACTCTAAATCAAACACGGTTTGTGCTAGCTCCTTGAAACTTGACCAAATGTAGTAGTTCTAAGTTCTATCTCTATGGTTTGTTTCCTCTTGAAGTACTCCATGCAGAGACTGGCAAAAAACACTTTCGTTTGAAAGGGGTTGCCAAGCTTCCAAAAAACTAAGAGTTTGCTGAAATCTCAGCAAACATTTTTTCACCAAATCTTGATGATACTTGGTGGTTATGATCAGTTCACTAAGCCCACTTGGCTGCCCATTTTCACTCTTCTAAGTTCAAGCGTTCGTTTCCAGTAACACTTTGAATTTTTAGGTTTCACTCTGTTTTCTGCTATATAGATAGATGTGTTTGAAACTCTAAATCAAACACGGTTTGTGCTAGCTCCCTGAAACTTGACCAAATGAAGTAGATCTAAGTTCTATCTCTATGGTTTGTTTCCTCTTGAAGTACCCCACGCAGAGACTGGCGAAAAACACTTTGGTTTGAAAGAAGTTGCCAAGCTTCCAAAAAACTACTACTTTGTGGAAATCTCAGCAAACATTTTTTCACCAAATCTTGATGATACTTGGTGGTAATGATCAGTTCCCGAATCCCACTTGGCTGCAAAATTTTTATTCTTCTAGGTTGAAGCATTCGTTTCCAGTAACAGTTTGAATTTTTAGGTTTCACTCTGTTTTTACCTACATAGATAGCTGTGTTTGGAATTCTAAATCAAACACGGTTTGTGCTAGCTCCTTGAAACTGGACCATATGAAGTAGTTCTAAGTTCTATCTCTATGGTTTGTTTCCTCTTGAAGTACCCCATGCAGAGACTGGCGAAAAACACTTTCGTTTGAAAGGGGTTGCCAAGCTTCCAAAAAACTACTAGTTTGCTTAAATCTCAGCAAACATTTTTTCACCAAATCTCGATGATACTTGGTGGTAATGATCAGTTCAGTAAGCCCACTTGGCTGCCCAATTTTCACTCTTCTAGGTTCAAGCGTTCGTTTCCAGTAACACTTTGAATTTTTAGGTTTCACTCTGTTTTCTCCTAAATAGATAGCTGTGTTTGGAATTCTAAATCAAACACGGTTTTTTGCTAGCTCCTTGAAACTTGACAAAATGAAGTAGTTCTAAGTTCTATCTCTATGGTTTGTTTCCTCTTGAAGTACCCCATGCAGAGACTGGCGAAAAACACTTTCGTTCGAAAGGGGTTGCCAAGCTTCCAAAAAACTTCTAGTTTGCTGAAATCTCAGCAAACATTTTTTCACCAAATCTTGATGATACTTGCTGGTAATGATCAGTTCCCTAAGCCCTCTTGGCTGCCCAATTTTCACTCTTCTAGGTTCAAGCGTTCGTTTCCAGTAACACTTTGAATTTTTAGGTTTCACTCTGTTTTCTCCTATATAGATAGATGTGTTTGAAACTCTAAATCAAACACGGTTTGTGCTAGCTCCTTGAAACTTGACTAAATGAAGTAGTTCTAAGTTCTATCTCTATGGTTTGTTTCCTCTTGAAGTACCCCATTCAGAGACTGGCGAAAAACACTTTCGTTTGAAAGGGGTTGCCAAGCTTCCAAAAAACTACTAGTTTGCTGAAATCTCAGCAAACATTTTTTCACCAAATCTTGATGATACTTAGTGGTAATGATAAGTTCACTAAGCACTCTTGGATGCCCAATTTTCACTCTTCTTATTTCAAGCGTTCCTTTCCAGTAACACTTTGAATATTTAGGTTTCACTCTGTTATCTCCTACATAGATAGCTGTGTTAGGAATTCTAAATCAAACACGGTTTGTGCTAGCTCCTTGAAACTTGACCAAATGAAGTAGTTCTAAGTTCAATCTCTATGGTTTGTATCCTCTTGAAGTACCCCATGCAGAGACTGGCGAAAAACACTTTCGTTTGAAAGGGGTAGCCAAGCTTCCAAAAAACTACTAGTTTCCTGAAATATCAGCAAACATTTTTTCAAAAAATCTTGATGATACTTGCTGGTAATGATCAGTTCACTAAGCCCTCTTGGCTGCCCAATTTTCACTCTTCTAGGTTCAAGCGTTCGTTTCCAGTAACACTTTGAATTTTTAGGTTTCACTCTGTTTTCTGTTATAGATAGATGTGTTTGAAACTCTAAATCAAACACGGTTTGTGCTAGCTCCTTGAAACTTGACCAAATGAAGTAGTTCTAAGTTCTATCTCTATGGTTTGTTTCCTCTTGAAGTACCCCATGCAGAGACTGGCGAAAAAAACTTTCGTTTGAAAGGGGTTGCCAAGCTTCCAAAAAACTACTAGTTTGCTGAAATCTCAGCAAACATGTTTTCACCAAATCCTATGATACTTGATGGTAATGATCAGTTCACTAAGCCCACTTGGCTGCCCAATTTTCACTCTTCTAGGTTCAAGCGTTCGTTTCCAGTAACACTTTGAATTTTTAGGTTTCACTCTGTTTTCTGCTACATAGATAGATGTGTTTGGAACTCTAAATCAAACACGGTTTGTGCTAGCTCCTTTAAACTTGACCAAATGTAGTAGTTCTAAGTTCTATCTCTACGGTTTGTTTCCTCTTGAAGTACCCCATGCAGAGACTGGCGAAAAACACTTTCGTTTGAAAGGGGTTGCCAAGCTTTCAAAAAATTCTATTTTGCTGAAATCTCAGCAAACATTTTTTCACCAAATCTTGATGATACTTGCTGGTAATGATCAGTTCACTAAGCCCACTTGGCTGCCAAATTTTCACTCTTCTAGGTTCAAGCGTTCGTTTCCAGTAACACTTTGAATTTTTAGGTTTCACTCTGTTTTCTGCTATATAGATAGATGTGTTTGAAACTCTAAATCAAACACGGTTTGTGCTAGCTTCTTGAAACTTGACCAAATGAAGTAGTTCTAAGTTCTATCTCTATGGTTTGTTTCCTCTTGAAGTATCCCATGCAGAGACTGGCGAAAAACTCTTTCGTTTGAAAGGGGTTGCCAAGCTTCCAAAAAACTACTAGTTTGCTGAAATCTCAGCAAACATTTTTTCACCAAATCTTGATGATACTTAGTGGTTATGATCAGTTCACTAAGCCCACTTGGCTGCCCAATTTTCACTCTTCTATGTTCAAGCGTTCGTTTCCAGTAACACTTTGAATTTTTAGGTTTCACTCTGTTTTCTGCTATATAGATAGATGTGTTTGAAACTCTAAATCAAACACGGTTTGTGCTAGCTCCTTGAAACTTGACTAAATGAAGTAGTTCTAAGTTCTATCTCTATGGTTTGTTTCCTCTTGAAGTACCCCCTGCAGAGACTGGCGAAAAACTCTTTCGTTTGAAAGGGGTTGCCAAGCTTCCAAAAAACTACTAGTTTGCTGAAATCTCAGCAAACATTTTTTCACCAAATCTTGATGATACTTGGTGGTAATGATCAGTTCACTAATCCCACTTGGCTCCCCAATTTTTATTCTTCTAGGTTGAAGCATTCGTTTCAAGTAACACTTTGAATTTTTAGGTATCACTCTGTTTTCTCCTACATAGATAGCTGTGTTTGGAATTCTAAATCAAACACGGTTTGTGCTAGCTCCTTGAAACTGGAACATATGAAGTAGTTCTAAGTTCTATCTCTATGGTTTGTTTCCTCTTGAAGTACCCCATGCAGAGACTGGCGAAAAACACTTTCGTTTGAAAGGGGTTGCCAAGCTTCCAAAAAACTACTATTTTGCTGAAATCTCAGCAAACATTTTTTCACCAAAACTCGATGATACTTGGTGGTAATGATCAATTCAATAAGCCCACTTGGCTGCCCAATTTTCACTCTTCTTGGTTCAAGCATTCGTTTCCAGTAACACTTTGAATTTTTAGTTTTCACTCTGTTTTCTCCTACATAGATAGCTGTGTTTGGAATTCTAAATCAAACACGGTTTTTTGCTAGCTCCTTGAAACTTGACAAAATGAAGTAGTTCTAAGTTCTATCTCTATGGTTTGTTTCCTCTTGAAGTACCCCATGCAGAGACTGGCGAAAAACACTTTCGTTTGAAAGGGGTTGCCAAGCTTCCAAAAAACTACTAGTTTGCTGAAATCTCAGCAAACATTTTTTCAACAAATCTTGATGATACTTGGTGGTAATGATCAGTTCACTAAGCCCTCTTGGCTGCCCAATTTTCACTCTTCTAGTTTCAAGCATTCGTTTCCAGTAACACTTTGAAATTTTAGGTTTCACTCTGTTTTCTGCTACATAGATAGATGTGTTTGAAACTCTAAATCAAACACGGTTTGTGCTAGCTCCTTGAAACTTGACCAAATGTAGTAGTTCTAAGTTCTATCTCTATGGTTTGTTTCCTCTTGAAGTACTCCATGCAGAGACTGGCAAAAAACACTTTCGTTTGAAAGGGGTTGCCAAGCTTCCAAAAAACTAAGAGTTTGCTGAAATCTCAGCAAACATTTTTTCACCAAATCTTGATGATACTTGGTGGTTATGATCAGTTCACTAAGCCCACTTGGCTGCCCATTTTCACTCTTCTAAGTTCAAGCGTTCGTTTCCAGTAACACTTTGAATTTTTAGGTTTCACTCTGTTTTCTGCTATATAGATAGATGTGTTTGAAACTCTAAATCAAACACGGTTTGTGCTAGCTCCCTGAAACTTGACCAAATGAAGTAGTTCTAAGTTCTATCTCTATGGTTTGTTTCCTCTTGAAGTACCCCACGCAGAGACTGGCGAAAAACACTTTGGTTTGAAAGAAGTTGCCAAGCTTCCAAAAAACTACTACTTTGTGGAAATCTCAGCAAACA
>NW_027511029.1:0-28995 GCF_048772815.1 Callospermophilus lateralis | reverse complement strand
CGCCAGTCTCTGCTTAAGGCTACATCAAGAGGAAACAAACCTTAGGGATAGAACGTAGAACTACTTTATTGTGTCATGTTTCAAGTAGCTAGCACAAACCGTGTTTGATTTAAAGTTCTAACTGCATCTGTCAATATAGGAGAAAACAGAGTGAAACCTAAAAATTCAAACTGTTCCTGCAAACGAATGCTTCAACCTAGAAGAACAAAACTTGGGCATCCAAGTGGGAATGGTGTACTGATCATTACTTGAATGTATCATGAAGATTGGATGAAAAAATATATGTTGAGATTTCAGGAGACTCTAGTTTTTTGAAAGTTTGGCAACCCCTTTCAATATAAGTGTTATTCGCCAGTCCCTGCATTAGGCTATATCAAGAGGAAACAAACCTTAGAGAGAGAACGTAGAACTACTTTATTGTGTCAAGTTTCAAGAAGCTAGCACAAACCGTGTTTGATTTAGAGTTCTAGTTGCATCTGTCAATATAGGAGAAAACAGAGTGAAACCTAGAAATTCAAACTCTTACTGCAAAAGAATGCATCAACCTAGGAGAACGAAACTTGAGCATCCAAGTTTGATTGGTGTACTGCTCATTACTTGAAAGTATCATGAAGGTCGGAAAAAAATATGTGTTGAGATTTCAGGAGACTCTAGTTTTTTGGCAGCCTAACAACGCCTTTCATTGAATGTGTTATTCGCCAGTCTCTGCTTAAGGCTACATCAAGAGGAAACAAACCTTAGGGATAGAACGTAGAACTACTTTATTGTGTCATGTTTCAAGTAGCTAGCACAAACCGTGTTTGATTTAAAGTTCTAACTGCATCTGTCAATATAGGAGAAAACAGAGTGAAACCTAAAAATTCAAACTGTTCCTGCAAACGAATGCTTCAACCTAGGAGAATAAAACTTGGGCATCCAAGTGGGAATGGTGTACTGATCATTACTTGAATGTATCATGAAGATTGGATGAAAAAATATATGTTGAGATTTCAGGAGACTCTAGTTTTTTGAAAGTTTGGCAACCCCTTTCAATATAAGTGTTATTCGCCAGTCCCTGCTTTAGGCTACATCAAGATTAAACAAACCTTAGAGATAGAACATAGAACTACTTTATTGTGTCAACTTTCAAGAAGCTAGCACAAACCGTGTTTGATTTAGAGTTCTAGCTGCATCTGTCAATATAGGAGAAAACAGAGTGAAACCTAGAAATTCAAACTTTTACTGCAAACGAATGCATCAACCTAGGAGAACGAAACTTGGGCATCCAAGTTTGATTGGTGTACTACTCATTACTTGAAAGTATCATTAAGGTCGGAAAAAAAATATGTGTTGAGATTTCAGGAGACTCTAGTTTTTTGGCAGCCTAACAACGCCTTTCATTGAATGTGTTATTCGCCAGTTTCTGCTTAAGGCTACATCAAGAGGAAACAAACCTTAGGGATAGAACGTAGAACTACTTTATTGTGTCATGTTTCAAGTAGCTAGCACAAACCGTGTTTGATTTAAAGTTCTAACTGCATCTGTCAATATAGGAGAAAACAGAGTGAAACCTAAAAATTCAAACTGTTCCTGCAAACGAATGCTTCAACCTAGAAGAACAAAACTTGGGCATCCAAGTGGGAATGGTGTACTGATCATTACTTGAATGTATCATGAAGATTGGATGAAAAAATATATGTTGAGATTTCAGGAGACTCTAGTTTTTTGAAAGTTTGGCAACCCCTTTCAATATAAGTGTTATTCGCCAGTCCCTGCATTAGGCTACATCAAGAGGAAACAAACCTTAGAGATAGAACGTAGAACTACTTTATTGTGTCAAGTTTCAAGAAGCTAGCACAAACAGTGTTTGATTTAGAGTTCTAGTTGCATCTGTCAATATAGGAGAAAACAGAGTGAAACCTAGAAATTCAAACTCTTACTGCAAAAGAATGCATCAACCTAGGAGAACGAAACTTGAGCATCCAAGTTTGATTGGTGTACTGCTCATTACTTGAAAGTATCATGAAGGTCGGAAAAAAATATGTGTTGAGATTTCAGGAGACTCTAGTTTTTTGGCAGCCTAACAACGCCTTTCATTGAATGTGTTATTCGCCAGTCTCTGCTTAAGGCTACATCAAGAGGAAACAAACCTTAGGGATAGAACGTAGAACTACTTTATTGTGTCATGTTTCAAGTAGCTAGCACAAACCGTGTTTGATTTAAAGTTCTAACTGCATCTGTCAATATAGGAGAAAACAGAGTGAAACCTAAAAATTCAAACTGTTCCTGCAAACGAATGCTTCAACCTAGAAGAACAAAACTTGGGCATCCAAGTGGGAATGGTGTACTGATCATTACTTGAATGTATCATGAAGATTGGATGAAAAAATATATGTTGAGATTTCAGGAGACTCTAGTTTTTTGAAAGTTTGGCAACCCCTTTCAATATAAGTGTTATTCGCCAGTCCCTGCTTTAGGCTACATCAAGATTAAACAAACCTTAGAGATAGAACATAGAACTACTTTATTGTGTCAACTTTCAAGAAGCTAGCACAAACCGTGTTTGATTTAGAGTTCTAGCTGCATCTGTCAATATAGGAGAAAACAGAGTGAAACCTAGAAATTCAAACTGTTACTGCAAACGAATGCATCAACCTAGGAGAACGAAACTTGGGCATCCAAGTTTGATTGGTGTACTACTCATTACTTGAAAGTATCATGAAGGTCGGAAAAAAAATATGTGTTGAGATTTCAGGAGACTCTAGTTTTTTGGCAGCCTAACAACGCCTTTCATTGAAAGTGTTATTCGCCAGTCTGTGCTGAAGGCTACATCAAGAGGAAACAAACCTTAGGGATAGAATGTAGAACTACTTTATTGTGTCAAGTTTCAAGAAGCTAGCCCAAACCGTGTATGATTTAGAGTTTGAACTACATTTGTCAATATAGGAGAAACCTGAGTGAAACCTAAAAATTCAAACTGTTCCTGCAAACGAATGCTTCAACGTAGGAGAATGAAACTTGAGCATCCAAGTGGGATTGGTGTACTGATCATTACTCGAAAGTATCATGAAGATTGGAAAAAAAAATATATGTTGAGATATCAGAAGACTCTAGTTTTGGGAAGTTTGGCAACCCCTTTCAATAAAAGTGTTATTCGCCAGTCCCTGCATTAGGCTACATCAAGAGGAAACAAACCTTATAGATACAACGTAGAACTACAGTATTTTTTCAAGTTTCAAGAAGCTAGCACAAACCGTGTTTGATTTAGAGTTCTAGCTGCATCTGTCAATATAGGAGAAAACAGAGTGAAACCTAAAAATTCAAACTGTTCCTGCAAACGAATGCTTCAACCTAGAAGAACAAAACTTGGGCATCCAAGTGGGAATGGTGTACTGATCATTACTTGAATGTATCATGAAGATTGGATGAAAAAATATATGTTGAGATTTCAGGAGACTCTAGTTTTTTGAAAGTTTGGCAACCCCTTTCAATATAAGTGTTATTCGCCAGTCCCTGCATTAGGCTACATCAAGAGGAAGCAAACCTTAGAGATAGAACGTAGAACTACTTTATTGTGTCAAGTTTCAAGAAGCTAGCACAAACAGTGTTTGATTTAGAGTTCTAGTTGCATCTGTCAATATAGGAGAAAACAGAGTGAAACCTAGAAATTCAAACTCTTACTGCAAAAGAATGCATCAACCTAGGAGAACGAAACTTGAGCATCCAAGTTTGATTGGTGTACTGCTCATTACTTGAAAGTATCATGAAGGTCGGAAAAAAATATGTGTTGAGATTTCAGGAGACTCTAGTTTTTTGGCAGCCTAACAACGCCTTTCATTGAATGTGTTATTCGCCAGTCTCTGCTTAAGGCTACATCAAGAGGAAACAAACCTTAGGGATAGAACGTAGAACTACTTTATTGTGTCATGTTTCAAGTAGCTAGCACAAACCGTGTTTGATTTAAAGTTCTAACTGCATCTGTCAATATAGGAGAAAACAGAGTGAAACCTAAAAATTCAAACTGTTCCTGCAAACGAATGCTTCAACCTAGAAGAACAAAACTTGGGCATCCAAGTGGGAATGGTGTACTGATCATTACTTGAATGTATCATGAAGATTGGATGAAAAAATATATGTTGAGATTTCAGGAGACTCTAGTTTTTTGAAAGTTTGGCAACCCCTTTCAATATAAGTGTTATTCGCCAGTCCCTGCATTAGGCTACATCAAGAGGAAACAACCTTAGAGATAGAACGTAGAACTACTTTATTGTGTCAAGTTTCAAGAAGCTAGCACAAACAGTGTTTGATTTAGAGTTCTAGTTGCATCTGTCAATATAGGACAAAACAGAGTGAAACCTAAAAATTCAAACTGTTCCTGCAAACGAATGCTTCAACCTAGGAGAACGAAACTTGGGCATCCAATTTTAATTGGTGCACTGCTCATTACTTGAAAGTATCATGAAGGTCGGAAGAAAAAATATATGATTAGATTTCAGGAGACTGTAGTTTTTTGGCAGCCTAACAACGCCTTTCATTGAAAGTGTTATTCGCCAGTCTGTGCTGAAGGCTACATCAAGAGGAAACAAACCTTAGGGATAGAATGTAGAACTACTTTATTGTGTCAAGTTTCAATAAGCTAGCCCAAACCGTGTATGATTTAGAGTTTGAACTACATTTGTCAATATAGGAGAAAACAGAGTGAAACCTAAAAATTCAAACTGTTACTGCAAACGAATGCTTCAAGGTAGGAGAATGAACTTGAGCATCCAAGTGGGAGTGGTGTACTGATCATTACTTGAAAGTGTCATGAAGATTGGATGAAAAAATATATGTTGAGATTTCAGAAGACTCTAGTTTTTGGAAGTTTGGCAACCCCTTTCAATAAAAGTGTTATTCGCCAGTCCCTGCATTAGGCTACATGAAGAGGAAACAAACCTTAGAGATAGAACGTAGAACTACAGTATTTTGTCACGATTCAAGAAGCTAGCACAAACCGTGTTTGATTTAGAGTTCGACCTGCATCTGTCAATATAGGACAAAACAGAGTGAAACCTAAAAATTCAAACTGTTCCTGCAAACGAATGCTTCAACCTAGGAGAACGAAACTTGGGCATCCAATTTTAATTGGTGCACTGCTCATTACTTGAAAGTATCATGAAGGTCGGAAGAAAAAATATATGATGAGATTTCAGGAGACTGTAGTTTTTTGGCAGCCTAACAACGCCTTTCATTGAATGTGTTATTCGCCAGTCTCTGCTTAAGGCTACATCAAGAGGAAACAAACCTTAGGGATAGAACGTAGAACTACTTTATTGTGTCATGTTTCAAGTAGCTAGCACAAACCGTGTTTGATTTAAAGTTCTAACTGCATCTGTCAATATAGGAGAAAACAGAGTGAAACCTAAAAATTCAAACTGTTCCTGCAAACGAATGCTTCAACCTAGAAGAACAAAACTTGGGCATCCAAGTGGGAATGGTGTACTGATCATTACTTGAATGTATCATGAAGATTGGATGAAAAAATATATGTTGAGATTTCAGAAGACTCTAGTTTTTGGAAGTTTGGCAACCCCTTTCAATACAAGTGTTATTCGCCAGTCCCTGCTTTAGGCTACATCAAGAGGAAACAAACCTTAGAGATAGAACGTAGAACTACTTTATTGTGTCAAGTTTCAAGAAGCTAGCACAAACAGTGTTTGATTTAGAGTTCTAGCTGCATCTGTCAATATAGGAGAAAACAGAGTGAAACCTAGAAATTCAAACTCTTACTGCAAAAGAATGCATCAACCTAGGAGAACGAAACTTGAGCATCCAAGTTTGATTGGTGTACTGCTCATTACTTGAAAGTATCATGAAGGTCGGAAAAAAATATGTGTTGAGATTTCAGGAGACTCTAGTTTTTTGGCAGCCTAACAACGCCTTTCATTGAATGTGTTATTCGCCAGTCTCTGCTTAAGGCTACATCAAGAGGAAACAAACCTTAGGGATAGAACGTAGAACTACTTTATTGTGTCATGTTTCAAGTAGCTAGCACAAACCGTGTTTGATTTAAAGTTCTAACTGCATCTGTCAATATAGGAGAAAACAGAGTGAAACCTAAAAATTCAAACTGTTCCTGCAAACGAATGCTTCAACCTAGAAGAACAAAACTTGGGCATCCAAGTGGGAATGGTGTACTGATCATTACTTGAATGTATCATGAAGATTGGATGAAAAAATATATGTTGAGATTTCAGGAGACTCTAGTTTTTTTGAAAGTTTGGCAACCCCTTTCAATATAAGTGTTATTCGCCAGTCCCTGCTTTAGGCTACATCAAGATTAAACAAACCTTAGAGATAGAACATAGAACTACTTTATTGTGTCAACTTTCAAGAAGCTAGCACAAACCGTGTTTGATTTAGAGTTCTAGCTGCATCTGTCAATATAGGAGAAAACAGAGTGAAACCTAGAAATTCAAACTGTTACTGCAAACGAATGCATCAACCTAGGAGAACGAAACTTGGGCATCCAAGTTTGATTGGTGTACTACTCATTACTTGAAAGTATCATGAAGGTCGGAAAAAAAATATGTGTTGAGATTTCAGGAGACTCTAGTTTTTTGGCAGCCTAACAACGCCTTTCATTGAAAGTGTTATTCGCCAGTCTGTGCTGAAGGCTACATCAAGAGGAAACAAACCTTAGGGATAGAATGTAGAACTACTTTATTGTGTCAAGTTTCAAGAAGCTAGCCCAAACCGTGTATGATTTAGAGTTTGAACTACATTTGTCAATATAGGAGAAACCTGAGTGAAACCTAAAAATTCAAACTGTTCCTGCAAACGAATGCTTCAACGTAGGAGAATGAAACTTGAGCATCCAAGTGGGATTGGTGTACTGATCATTACTCGAAAGTATCATGAAGATTGGAAAAAAAATATATGTTGAGATATCAGAAGACTCTAGTTTTGGGAAGTTTGGCAACTAATTTCAATAAAAGTGTTATTCGCCAGTCCCTGCATTAGGCTACATCAAGAGGAAACAAACCTTAGAGATACAACGTAGAACTACAGTATTTTTTCAAGTTTCAAGAAGCTAGCACAAACCGTGTTTGATTTAGAGTTCTAGCTGCATCTGTCAATATAGGAGAAAACAGAGTGAAACCTAAAAATTCAAACTGTTCCTGCAAACGAATGCTTCAACCTAGAAGAACAAAACTTGGGCATCCAAGTGGGAATGGTGTACTGATCATTACTTGAATGTATCATGAAGATTGGATGAAAAAATATATGTTGAGATTTCAGGAGACTCTAGTTTTTTGAAAGTTTGGCAACCCCTTTCAATATAAGTGTTATTCGCCAGTCCCTGCATTAGGCTACATCAAGAGGAAACAAACCTTAGAGATAGAACGTAGAACTACTTTATTGTGTCAAGTTTCAAGAAGCTAGCACAAACAGTGTTTGATTTAGAGTTCTAGTTGCATCTGTCAATATAGGAGAAAACAGAGTGAAACCTAGAAATTCAAACTCTTACTGCAAAAGAATGCATCAACCTAGGAGAACGAAACTTGAGCATCCAAGTTTGATTGGTGTACTGCTCATTACTTGAAAGTATCATGAAGGTCGGAAAAAAATATGTGTTGAGATTTCAGGAGACTCTAGTTTTTTGGCAGCCTAACAACGCCTTTCATTGAATGTGTTATTCGCCAGTCTCTGCTTAAGGCTACATCAAGAGGAAACAAACCTTAGGGATAGAACGTAGAACTACTTTATTGTGTCATGTTTCAAGTAGCTAGCACAAACCGTGTTTGATTTAAAGTTCTAACTGCATCTGTCAATATAGGAGAAAACAGAGTGAAACCTAAAAATTCAAACTGTTCCTGCAAACGAATGCTTCAACCTAGAAGAACAAAACTTGGGCATCCAAGTGGGAATGGTGTACTGATCATTACTTGAATGTATCATGAAGATTGGATGAAAAAATATATGTTGAGATTTCAGGAGACACTAGTTTTTTGAAAGTTTGGCAACCCCTTTCAATATAAGTGTTATTCGCCAGTCCCTGCATTAGGCTACATCAAGAGGAAACAAACCTTAGAGATAGAACGTAGAACTACTTTATTGTGTCAAGTTTCAAGAAGCTAGCACAAACCGTGTTTGATTTTGAGTTCGACCTGCATCTGTCAATATAGGACAAAACAGAGTGAAACCTAAAAATTCAAACTGTTCCTGCAAACGAATGCTTCAACCTAGGAGAACGACACTTGGGCATCCAATTTTAATTGGTGCACTGCTCATTACTTGAAAGTATCATGAAGGTCGGAAGAAAAAATATATGATGAGATTTCAGGAGACTGTAGTTTTTTGGCAGCCTAACAACGCCTTTCATTGAATGTGTTATTCGCCAGTCTCTGCTTAAGGCTACATCAAGAGGAAACAAACCTTAGGGATAGAACGTAGAACTACTTTATTGTGTCATGTTTCAAGTAGCTAGCACAAACCGTGTTTGATTTAAAGTTCTAACTGCATCTGTCAATATAGGAGAAAACAGAGTGAAACCTAAAAATTCAAACTGTTCCTGCAAACGAATGCTTCAACCTAGAAGAACAAAACTTGGGCATCCAAGTGAGAATGGTGTACTGATCATTACTTGAATGTATCATGAAGATTGGATGAAAAAATATATGTTGAGATTTCAGAAGACTCTAGTTTTTGGAAGTTTGGCAACCCCTTTCAATAAAAGTGTTATTCGCCAGTCCCTGCATTAGGCTACATCAAGAGGAAACAAACCTTAGAGATAGAACGTAGAACTACTTTATTGTGTCAAGTTTCAAGAAGCTAGCACAAACCGTGTTTGATTTAGAGTTCTAGCTGCATCTGTCAATATAGGAGAAAACAGAGTGAAACCTAGAAATTCAAACTGTTACTGCAAACGAATGCATCAACCTAGGAGAACGAAACTTGGGCATCCAAGTTTGATCGGTGTACTACTCATTACTTGAAAGTATCATGAAGGTCGGAAAAAAAATATGTGTTGAGATTTCAGGAGACTCTAGTTTTTTGGCAGCCTAACAACGCCTTTCATTGAAAGTGTTATTCGCCAGTCTGTGCTGAAGGCTACATCAAGAGGAAACAAACCTTAGGGATAGAATGTAGAACTACTTTATTGTGTCAAGTTTCAAGAAGCTAGCCCAAACCGTGTATGATTTAGAGTTTGAACTACATTTGTCAATATAGGAGAAAACAGAGTGAAACCTAAAAATTCAAACTGTTACTGCAAATGAATGCTTCAAGGTAGGAGAATGAAACTTGAGCATCCAAGTGGGAGTGGTGTACTGATCATTACTTGAAAGTGTCATGAAGATTGGATGAAAAAATATATGTTGAGATTTCAGAAGACTCTAGTTTTTGGAAGTTTGGCAACCCCTTTCAATAAAAGTGTTATTCGCCAGTCCCTGCATTAGGCTACATGAAGAGGAAACAAACCTTAGAGATAGAACGTAGAACTACAGTATTTTGTCACGATTCAAGAAGCTAGCACAAACCGTGTTTGATTTAGAGTTCGACCTGCATCTGTCAATATAGGACAAAACAGAGTGAAACCTAAAAATTCAAACTGTTCCTGCAAAAGAATGCTTCAACCTAGGAGAACGAAACTTGGGCATCCAATTTTAATTGGTGCACTGCTCATTACTTGAAAGTATCATGAAGGTCGGAAGAAAAAATATATGATGAGATTTCAGGAGACTGTAGTTTTTTGGCAGCCTAACAACGCCTTTCATTGTATGTGTTATTCGCCAGTCTCTGCTTAAGGCTACATCAAGAGGAAACAAACCTTAGGGATAGAACGTAGAACTACTTTATTGTGTCATGTTTCAAGTAGCTAGCACAAACCGTGTTTGATTTAGAGTTCTAGCTGCATCTGTCAATATAGGAGAAAACAGAGTGAAACCTAGAAATTCAAACTGTTACTGCAAACGAATGCATCAACCTAGGAGAACGAAACTTGGGCATCCAAGTTTGATTGGTGTACTACTCATTACTTGAAAGTATCATTAAGGACGGAAAAAAAATATGTGTTGAGATTTCAGGAGACTCTAGTTTTTTGGCAGCCTAACAACGCCTTTCATTGAATGTGTTATTCGCCAGTTTCTGCTTAAGGCTACATCAAGAGGAAACAAACCTTAGGGATAGAAGGTAGAACTACTTTATTGTGTCATGTTTCAAGTAGCTAGCACAAACCGTGTTTGATTTAAAGTTCTAACTGCATCTGTCAATATAGGAGAAAACAGAGTGAAACCTAAAAATTCAAACTGTTCTTGCAAACGAATGCTTCAACCTAGAAGAACAAAACTTGGGCATCCAAGTGGGAATGGTGTACTGATCATTACTTGAATGTATCATGAAGATTGGATGAAAAAATATATGTTGAGATTTCAGGAGACTCTAGTTTTTTGAAAGTTTTGCAACCCCTTTCAATATAAGTGTTATTCGCCAGTCCCTGCATTAGGCTACATCAAGAGGAAACAAACCTTAGAGATAGAACGTAGAACTACTTTATTGTGTCAAGTTTCAAGAAGCTAGCACAAACAGTGTTTGATTTAGAGTTCTAGTTGCATCTGTCAATATAGGAGAAAACAGAGTGAAACCTAGAAATTCAAACTCTTACTGCAAAAGAATGCATCAACCTAGGAGAATGAAACTTGAGCATCCAAGTTTGATTGGTGTACTGCTCATTACTTGAAAGTATCATTAAGGTCGGAAAAAAATATGTGTTGAGATTTCAGTAGACTCTAGTTTTTGGCAGCCTAACAACGCCTTTCATTGAATGTGTTATTCGCCAGTCTCTGCTTAAGGCTACATCAAGAGGAAACAAACCTTAGGGATAGAACGTAGAACTACTTTATTGTGTCATGTTTCAAGTAGCTAGCACAAACCGTGTTTGATTTAAAGTTCTAACTGCATCTGTCAATATAGGAGAAAACAGAGTGAAACCTAAAAATTCAAACTGTTCCTGCAAACGAATGCTTCAACCTAGAAGAACAAAACTTGGGCATCCAAGTGGGAATGGTGTAGTGATCATTACTTGAATGTATCATGAAGATTGGATGAAAAAATATATGTTGAGATTTCAGGAGACTCTAGTTTTTTGAAAGTTTGGCAACCCCTTTCAATATAAGTGTTATTCGCCAGTCCCTGCTTTAGGCTACATCAAGATTAAACAAACCTTAGAGATAGAACATAGAACTACTTTATTGTGTCAACTTTCAAGAAGCTAGCACAAACCGTGTTTGATTTAGAGTTCTAGCTGCATCTGTCAATATAGGAGAAAACAGAGTGAAACCTAGAAATTCAAACTGTTACTGCAAACGAATGCATCAACCTAGGAGAACGAAACTTGGGCATCCAAGTTTGATCGGTGTACTACTCATTACTTGAAAGTATCATGAAGGTCGGAAAAAAAATATGTGTTGAGATTTCAGGAGACTCTAGTTTTTTGGCAGCCTAACAACGCCTTTCATTGAAAGTGTTATTCGCCAGTCTGTGCTGAAGGCTACATCAAGAGGAAACAAACCTTAGGGATAGAATGTAGAACTACTTTATTGTGTCAAGTTTCAAGAAGCTAGCCCAAACCGTGTATGATTTAGAGTTTGAACTACATTTGTCAATATAGGAGAAAACAGAGTGAAACCTAAAAATTCAAACTGTTCCTGCAAACGAATGCTTCAACGTAGGAGAATGAAACTTGAGCATCCAAGTGGGATTGGTGTACTGATCATTACTCGAAAGTATCATGAAGATTGGAAAAAAAAATATATGTTGAGATATCAGAAGACTCTAGTTTTGGGAAGTTTGGCAACCCCTTTCAATAAAAGTGTTATTCGCCAGTCCCTGCATTAGGCTACATCAAGAGGAAACAAACCTTAGAGATACAACGTAGAACTACAGTATTTTTTCAAGTTTCAAGAAGCTAGCACAAACCGTGTTTGATTTAGAGTTCTAGCTGCATCTGTCAATATAGGAGAAAACAGAGTGAAACCTAAAAATTCAAACTGTTCCTGCAAACGAATGCTTCAACCTAGAAGAACAAAACTTGGGCATCCAAGTGGGAATGGTGTACTGATCATTACTTGAATGTATCATGAAGATTGGATGAAAAAATATATGTTGAGATTTCAGGAGACTCTAGTTTTTTGAAAGTTTGGCAACCCCTTTCAATATAAGTGTTATTCGCCAGTCCCTGCATTAGGCTACATCAAGAGGAAACAAACCTTAGAGATAGAACGTAGAACTACTTTATTGTGTCAAGTTTCAAGAAGCTAGCACAAATAGTGTTTGATTTAGAGTTCTAGTTGCATCTGTCAATATAGGAGAAAACAGAGTGAAACCTAGAAATTCAAACTCTTACTGCAAAAGAATGCATCAACCTAGGAGAACGAAACTTGAGCATCCAAGTTTGATTGGTGTACTGCTCATTACTTGAAAGTATCATTAAGGTCGGAAAAAAATATGTGTTGAGATTTCAGGAGACTCTAGTTTTTTGGCAGCCTAACAACGCCTTTCATTGAATGTGTTATTCGCCAGTCTCTGCTTAAGGCTACATCAAGAGGAAACAAACCTTAGGGATAGAACGTAGAACTACTTTATTGTGTCATGTTTCAAGTAGCTAGCACAAACCGTGTTTGATTTAAAGTTCTAACTGCATCTGTCAATATAGGAGAAAACAGAGTGAAACCTAAAAATTCAAACTGTTCCTGCAAACGAATGCTTCAACCTAGAAGAACAAAACTTGGGCATCCAAGTGGGAATGGTGTACTGATCATTACTTGAATGTATCATGAAGATTGGATGAAAAAATATATGTTGAGATTTCAGGAGACTCTAGTTTTTTGAAAGTTTGGCAACCCCTTTCAATATAAGTGTTATTCGCCAGTCCCTGCTTTAGGCTACATCAAGATTAAACAAACCTTAGAGATAGAACATAGAACTACTTTCTTGTGTCAACTTTCAAGAAGCTAGCACAAACCGTGTTTGATTTAGAGTTCTAGCTGCATCTGTCAATATAGGAGAAAACAGAGTGAAACCTAGAAATTCAAACTGTTACTGCAAACGAATGCATCAACCTAGGAGATCGAAACTTGGGCATCCAAGTTTGATCGGTGTACTACTCATTACTTGAAAGTATCATGAAGGTCGAAAAAAAAATATGTGTTGAGATTTCAGGAGACTCTAGTTTTTTGGCAGCCTAACAACGCCTTTCATTGAAAGTGTTATTCGCCAGTCTGTGCTGAAGGCTACATCAAGAGGAAACAAACCTTAGGGATAGAATGTAGAACTACTTTATTGTGTCAAGTTTCAAGAAGCTAGCCCAAACCGTGTATGATTTAGAGTTTGAACTACATTTGTCAATATAGGAGAAAACAGAGTGAAACCTAAAAATTCAAACTGTTCCTGCAAACGAATGCTTCAACGTAGGAGAATGAAACTTGAGCATCAAAGTGGGAGTGGTGTACTGATCATTACTTGAAAGTGTCATGAAGATTGGATGAAAAAATATATGTTGAGATTTCAGAAGACTCTAGTTTTTGGAAGTTTGGCAACCCCTTTCAATAAAAGTGTTATTCGCCAGTCCCTGCATTAGGCTACATGAAGAGGAAACAAACCTTAGAGATAGAACGTAGAACTACAGTATTTTGTCACGATTCAAGAAGCTAGCACAAACCGTGTTTGATTTAGAGTTCGACCTGCATCTGTCAATATAGGACAAAACAGAGTGAAACCTAAAAATTCAAACTGTTCCTGCAAACGAATGCTTCAACCTAGGAGAACGAAACTTGGGCATCCAATTTTAATTGGTGCACTGCTCATTACTTGAAAGTATCATGAAGGTCGGAAGAAAAAATATATGATGAGATTTCAGGAGACTGTAGTTTTTTGGCAGCCTAACAACGCCTTTCATTGAATGTGTTATTCGCCAGTCTCTGCTTAAGGCTACATCAAGAGGAAACAAACCTTAGGGATAGAACGTAGAACTACTTTATTGTGTCATGCTTCAAGTAGCTAGCACAAACCGTGTTTGATTTAAAGTTCTAACTGCATCTGTCAATATAGGAGAAAACAGAGTGAAACCTAAAAATTCAAACTGTTCCTGCAAACGAATGCTTCAACCTAGAAGAACAAAACTTGGGCATCCAAGTGGGAATGGTGTACTGATCATTACTTGAATGTATCATGAAGATTGGATGAAAAAATATATGTTGAGATTTCAGAAGACTCTAGTTTTTGGAAGTTTGGCAACCCCTTTCAATACAAGTGTTATTCGCCAGTCCCTGCATTAGGCTACATCAAGAGGAAACAAACCTTAGAGATAGAACGTAGAACTACTTTATTGTGTCAAGTTTCAAGAAGCTAGCACAAACCGTGTTTGATTTAGAGTTCTAGCTGCATCTGTCAATATAGGAGAAAACAGAGTGAAACCTAGAAATTCAAACTGTTACTGCAAACGAATGCATCAACCTAGGAGAACGAAACTTGGGCATCCAACTTTGATCGGTGTACTGCTCATTACTTGAAAGTATCATGAAGCTCGGAAAAAAAATATGTGTTGAGATTTCAGGAGACTCTAGTTTTTTGGCAGCCTAACAACGCCTTTCATTGAAAGTGTTATTCGCCAGTCTGTGCTGAAGGCTACATCAAGAGGAAACAAACCTTAGGGATAGAATGTAGAACTACTTTATTGTGTCAAGTTTCAAGAAGCTAGCCCAAACCGTGTATGATTTAGAGTTTGAACTACATTTGTCAATATAGGAGAAAACAGAGTGAAACCTAAAAATTCCAACTGTTCCTGCAAACGAATGCTTCAACGTAGGAGAATGAAACTTGAGCATCCAAGTGGGATTGGTGTACTGATCATTACTCGAAAGTATCATGAAGATTGGAAAAAAAAATATATGTTGAGATATCAGAAGACTCTAGTTTTGGGAAGTTTGGCAACCCCTTTCAATAAAAGTGTTATTCGCCAGTCCCTGCATTAGGCTACATCAAGAGGAAACAAACCTTAGAGATACAACGTAGAACTACAGTATTTTTTCAAGTTTCAAGAAGCTAGCACAAACCGTGTTTGATTTAGAGTTCTAGCTGCATCTGTCAATATAGGAGAAAACAGAGTGAAACCTAGAAATTCAAACTCTTACTGCAAAAGAATGCATCAACCTAGGAGAACGAAACTTGAGCATCCAAGTTTGATTGGTGTACTGCTCATTACTTGAAAGTATCATGAAGGTCGGAAAAAAATATGTGTTGAGATTTCAGGAGACTCTAGTTTTTTGGCAGCCTAACAACGCCTTTCATTGAATGTGTTATTCGCCAGTCTCTGCTTAAGGCTACATCAAGAGGAAACAAACCTTAGGGATAGAATGTAGAACTACTTTATTGTGTCATGTTTCAAGTAGCTAGCACAAACCGTGTTTGATTTAAAGTTCTAACTGCATCTGTCAATATAGGAGAAAACAGAGGGAAACCTAAAAATTCAAACTGTTCCTGCAAACGAATGCTTCAACCTAGAAGAACAAAACTTGGGCATCCAAGTGGGAATGGTGTACTGATCATTACTTGAATGTATCATGAAGATTGGATGAAAAAATATATGTTGAGATTTCAGGAGACTCTAGTTTTTTGAAAGTTTGGCAACCCCTTTCAATATAAGTGTTATTCGCCAGTCCCTGCATTAGGCTACATGAAGAGGAAACAAACCTTAGAGATAGAACGTAGAACTACTTTATTGTGTCAAGTTTCAAGAAGCTAGCACAAACAGTGTTTGATTTAGAGTTCTAGTTGCATCTGTCAATATAGGAGAAAACAGAGTGAAACCTAGAAATTCAAACTCTTACTGCAAAAGAATGAATCAACCTAGGAGAACGAAACTTGAGCATCCAAGTTTGATTGGTGTACTGCTCATTACTTGAAAGTATCATGAAGGTCGGAAAAAAAATATGTGTTGAGATTTCAGGAGACTCTAGTTTTTTGAAAGTTTGGCAACCCCTTTCAATATAAGTGTTATTCGCCAGTCCCTGCTTTAGGCTACATCAAGATTAAACAAACCTTAGAGATAGAACATAGAACTACTTTCTTGTGTCAACTTTCAAGAAGCTAGCACAAACCGTGTTTGATTTAGAGTTCTAGCTGCATCTGTCAATATAGGAGAAAACAGAGTGAAACCTAGAAATTCAAACTGTTACTGCAAACGAATGCATCAACCTAGGAGATCGAAACTTGGGCATCCAAGTTTGATCGGTGTACTACTCATTACTTGAAAGTATCATGAAGGTCGAAAAAAAAATATGTGTTGAGATTTCAGGAGACTCTAGTTTTTTGGCAGCCTAACAACGCCTTTCATTGAAAGTGTTATTCGCCAGTCTGTGCTGAAGGCTACATCAAGAGGAAACAAACCTTAGGGATAGAATGTAGAACTACTTTATTGTGTCAAGTTTCAAGAAGCTAGCCCAAACCGTGTATGATTTAGAGTTTGAACTACATTTGTCAATATAGGAGAAAACAGAGTGAAACCTAAAAATTCAAACTGTTCCTGCAAACGAATGCTTCAAGGTAGGAGAATGAAACTTGAGCATCCAAGTGGGAGTGGTGTACTGATCATTACTTGAAAGTGTCATGAAGATTGGATGAAAAAATATATGTTGAGATTTCAGAAGACTCTAGTTTTTGGAAGTTTGGCAACCCCTTTCAATAAAAGTGTTATTCGCCAGTCCCTGCATTAGGCTACATGAAGAGGAAACAAACCTTAGAGATAGAACGTAGAACTACAGTATTTTGTCACGATTCAAGAAGCTAGCACAAACCGTGTTTGATTTAGAGTTCGACCTGCATCTGTCAATATAGGACAAAACAGAGTGAAACCTAAAAATTCAAACTGTTCCTGCAAACGAATGCTTCAACCTAGGAGAACGAAACTTGGGCATCCAATTTTAATTGGTGCACTGCTCATTACTTGAAAGTATCATGAAGGTCGGAAGAAAAAATATATGATGAGATTTCAGGAGACTGTAGTTTTTTGGCAGCCTAACAACGCCTTTCATTGAATGTGTTATTCGCCAGTCTCTGCTTAAGGCTACATCAAGAGGAAACAAACCTTAGGGATAGAACGTAGAACTACTTTATTGTGTCATGTTTCAAGTAGCTAGCACAAACCGTGTTTGATTTAAAGTTCTAACTGCATCTGTCAATATAGGAGAAAACAGAGTGAAACCTAAAAATTCAAACTGTTCCTGCAAACGAATGCTTCAACCTAGAAGAACAAAACTTGGGCATCCAAGTGAGAATGGTGTACTGATCATTACTTGAATGTATCATGAAGATTGGATGAAAAATATATGTTGAGATTTCAGAAGACTCTAGTTTTTGGAAGTTTGGCAACCCCTTTCAATACAAGTGTTATTCGCCAGTCCTTGCATTAGGCTACATCAAGAGGAAACAAACCTTAGAGATAGAACGTAGAACTACTTTATTGTTTCAAGTTTCAAGAAGCTAGCACAAACCGTGTTTGATTTAGAGTTCTAGCTGCATCTGTCAATATAGGAGAAAACAGAGTGAAACCTAGAAATTCAAACTGTTACTGCAAACGAATGCATCAACCTAGGAGATCGAAACTTGGGCATCCAAGTTTGATCGGTGTACTACTCATTACTTGAAAGTATCATGAAGGTCGAAAAAAAAATATGTGTTGAGATTTCAGGAGACTCTAGTTTTTTGGCAGCCTAACAACGCCTTTCATTGAAAGTGTTATTCGCCAGTCTGTGCTGAAGGCTACATCAAGAGGAAACAAACCTTAGGGATAGAATGTAGAACTACTTTATTGTGTCAAGTTTCAAGAAGCTAGCCCAAACCGTGTATGATTTAGAGTTTGAACTACATTTGTCAATATAGGAGAAAACAGAGTGAAACCTAAAAATTCAAACTGTTCCTGCAAACGAATGCTTCAAGGTAGGAGAATGAAACTTGAGCATCCAAGTGGGAGTGGTGTACTGATCATTACTTGAAAGTGTCATGAAGATTGGATGAAAAAATATATGTTGAGATTTCAGAAGACTCTAGTTTTTGGAAGTTTGGCAACCCCTTTCAATAAAAGTGTTATTCGCCAGTCCCTGCATTAGGCTACATGAAGAGGAAACAAACCTTAGAGATAGAACGTAGAACTACAGTATTTTGTCACGATTCAAGAAGCTAGCACAAACCGTGTTTGATTTAGAGTTCGACCTGCATCTGTCAATATAGGACAAAACAGAGTGAAACCTAAAAATTCAAACTGTTCCTGCAAACGAATGCTTCAACCTAGGAGAACGAAACTTGGGCATCCAATTTTAATTGGTGCACTGCTCATTACTTGAAAGTATCATGAAGGTCGGAAGAAAAAATATATGATGAGATTTCAGGAGACTGTAGTTTTTTGGCAGCCTAACAACGCCTTTCATTGAATGTGTTATTCGCCAGTCTCTGCTTAAGGCTACATCAAGAGGAAACAAACCTTAGGGATAGAACGTAGAACTACTTTATTGTGTCATGTTTCAAGTAGCTAGCACAAACCGTGTTTGATTTAAAGTTCTAACTGCATCTGTCAATATAGGAGAAAACAGAGTGAAACCTAAAAATTCAAACTGTTCCTGCAAACGAATGCTTCAACCTAGAAGAACAAAACTTGGGCATCCAAGTGAGAATGGTGTACTGATCATTACTTGAATGTATCATGAAGATTGGATGAAAAATATATGTTGAGATTTCAGAAGACTCTAGTTTTTGGAAGTTTGGCAACCCCTTTCAATACAAGTGTTATTCGCCAGTCCCTGCATTAGGCTACATCAAGAGGAAACAAACCTTAGAGATAGAACGTAGAACTACTTTATTGTGTCAAGTTTCAAGAAGCTAGCACAAACCGTGTTTGATTTAGAGTTCTAGCTGCATCTGTCAATATAGGAGAAAACAGAGTGAAACCTAGAAATTCAAACTGTTACTGCAAACGAATGCATCAACCTAGGAGAACGAAACTTGGGCATCCAACTTTGATCGGTGTACTGCTCATTACTTGAAAGTATCATTAAGGTCGGAAAAAAAATATGTGTTGAGATTTCAGGAGACTCTAGTTTTTTGGCAGCCTAACAACGCCTTTCATTGAAAGTGTTATTCGCCAGTCTGTGCTGAAGGCTACATCAAGAGGAAACAAACCTTAGGGATAGAATGTAGAACTACTTTATTGTGTCAAGTTTCAAGAAGCTAGCCCAAACCGTGTATGATTTAGAGTTTGAACTACATTTATCAATATAGGAGAAAACAGAGTGAAACCTAAAAATTCAAACTGTTCCTGCAAACGAATGCTTCAACATAGGAGAATGAAACTTGAGCATCCAAGTGGGATTGGTGTACTGATCATTACTCGAAAGTATCATGAAGATTGGAAAAAAAAATATATGTTGAGATATCAGAAGACTCTAGTTTTGGGAAGTTTGGCAACCCCTTTCAATAAAAGTGTTATTCGCCAGTCCCTGCATTAGGCTACATCAAGAGGAAACAAACCTTAGAGATACAACGTAGAACTACAGTATTTTTTCAAGTTTCAAGAAGCTAGCACAAACCGTGTTTGATTTAGAGTTCTAGCTGCATCTGTCAATATAGGAGAAAACAGAGTGAAACCTAGAAATTCAAACTGTTACTGCAAACGAATGCATCAACCTAGGAGAACGAAACTTGGGCATCCAAGTTTGATTGGTGTACTACTCATTACTTGAAAGTATCATTAAGGTCGGAAAAAAAATATGTGTTGAGATTTCAGGAGACTCTAGTTTTTTGGCAGCCTAACAACGCCTTTCATTGAATGTGTTATTCGCCAGTTTCTGGTTAAGGCTACATCAAGAGGAAACAAACCTTAGGGATAGAACGTAGAACTACTTTATTGTGTCATGTTTCAAGTAGCTAGCACAAACCGTGTTTGATTTAAAGTTCTAACTGCATCTGTCAATATAGGAGAAAACAGAGTGAAACCTAAAAATTCAAACTGTTCCTGCAAACGAATGCTTCAACCTAGAAGAACAAAACTTGGGCATCCAAGTGGGAATGGTGTACTGATCATTACTTGAATGTATCATGAAGATTGGATGAAAAAATATATGTTGAGATTTCAGGAGACTCTAGTTTTTTGAAAGTTTGGCAACCCCTTTCAATATAAGTGTTATTCGCCAGTCCCTGCATTAGGCTACATCAAGAGGAAACAAACCTTAGAGATAGAACGTAGAACTACTTTATTGTGTCAAGTTTCAAGAAGCTAGCACAAACAGTGTTTGATTTAGAGTTCTAGTTGCATCTGTCAATATAGGAGAAAACAGAGTGAAACCTAGAAATTCAAACTCTTACTGCAAAAGAATGCATCAACCTAGGAGAACGAAACTTGAGCATCCAAGTTTGATTGGTGTACTGCTCATTACTTGAAAGTATCATGAAGGTCGGAAAAAAATATGTGTTGAGATTTCAGGAGACTCTAGTTTTTTGGCAGCCTAACAACGCCTTTCATTGAATGTGTTATTCGCCAGTCTCTGCTTAAGGCTACATCAAGAGGAAACAAACCTTAGGGATAGAACGTAGAACTACTTTATTGTGTCATGTTTCAAGTAGCTAGCACAAACCGTGTTTGATTTAAAGTTCTAACTGCATCTGTCAATATAGGAGAAAACAGAGGGAAACCTAAAAATTCAAACTGTTCCTGCAAACGAATGCTTCAACCTAGAAGAACAAAACTTGGGCATCCAAGTGGGAATGGTGTACTGATCATTACTTGAATGTATCATGAAGATTGGATGAAAAAATATATGTTGAGATTTCAGGAGACTCTAGTTTTTTGAAAGTTTGGCAACCCCTTTCAATATAAGTGTTATTCGCCAGTCCCTGCATTAGGCTACATCAAGAGGAAACAAACCTTAGAGATAGAACGTAGAACTACTTTATTGTGTCAAGTTTCAAGAAGCTAGCACAAACAGTGTTTGATTTAGAGTTCTAGTTGCATCTGTCAATATAGGAGAAAACAGAGTGAAACCTAGAAATTCAAACTCTTACTGCAAAAGAATGCATCAACCTAGGAGAACGAAACTTGAGCATCCAAGTTTGATTGGTGTACTGCTCATTACTTGAAAGTATCATGAAGGTCGGAAAAAAATATGTGTTGAGATTTCAGGAGACTCTAGTTTTTTGGCAGCCTAACAACGCCTTTCATTGAATGTGTTATTCGCCAGTCTCTGCTTAAGGCTACATCAAGAGGAAACAAACCTTAGGGATAGAACGTAGAACTACTTTATTGTGTCATGTTTCAAGTAGCTAGCACAAACCGTGTTTGATTTAAAGTTCTAACTGCATCTGTCAATATAGGAGAAAACAGAGTGAAACCTAAAAATTCAAACTGTTCCTGCAAACGAATGCTTCAACCTAGAAGAACAAAACTTGGGCATCCAAGTGGGAATGGTGTAGTGATCATTACTTGAATGTATCATGAAGATTGGATGAAAAAATATATGTTGAGATTTCAGGAGACTCTAGTTTTTTGAAAGTTTGGCAACCCCTTTCAATATAATTGTTATTCGCCAGTCCCTGCTTTAGGCTACATCAAGATTAAACAAACCTTAGAGATAGAACATAGAACTACTTTATTGTGTCAACTTTCAAGAAGCTAGCACAAACCGTGTTTGATTTAGAGTTCTAGCTGCATCTGTCAATATAGGAGAAAACAGAGTGAAACCTAGAAATTCAAACTGTTACTGCAAACGAATGCATCAACCTAGGAGATCGAAACTTGGGCATCCAAGTTTGATCGGTGTACTACTCATTACTTGAAAGTATCATGAAGGTCGGAAAAAAAATATGTGTTGAGATTTCAGGAGACTCTAGTTTTTTGGCAGCCTAACAACGCCTTTCATTGAAAGTGTTATTCGCCAGTCTGTGCTGAAGGCTACATCAAGAGGAAACAAACCTTAGGGATAGAATGTAGAACTACTTTATTGTGTCAAGTTTCAAGAAGCTAGCCCAAACCGTGTATGATTTAGAGTTTGAACTACATTTGTCAATATAGGAGAAAACAGAGTGAAACCTAAAAATTCAAACTGTTCCTGCAAACGAATGCTTCAAGGTAGGAGAATGAAACTTGAGCATCCAAGTGGGAGTGGTGTACTGATCATTACTTGAAAGTATCATGAAGATTGGAAAAAAAAATATATGTTGAGATATCAGAAGACTCTAGTTTTGGGAAGTTTGGCAACCCCTTTCAATAAAAGTGTTATTCGCCAGTCCCTGCATTAGGCTACATCAAGAGGAAACAAACCTTAGAGATACAACGTAGAACTACAGTATTTTTTCAAGTTTCAATAAGCTAGCACAAACCGTGTTTGATTTAGAGTTCTAGCTGCATCTGTCAATATAGGAGAAAACAGAGTGAAACCTAGAAATTCAAACTGTTACTGCAAACGAATGCATCAACCTAGGAGAACGAAACTTGGGCATCCAAGTTTGATTGGTGTACTACTCATTACTTGAAAGTATCATTAAGGTCGGAAAAAAAATATGTGTTGAGATTTCAGGAGACTCTAGTTTTTTGGCAGCCTAACAACGCCTTTCATTGAATGTGTTATTCGCCAGTTTCTGCTTAAGGCTACATCAAGAGGAAACAAACCTTAGGGATAGAACGTAGAACTACTTTATTGTGTCATGTTTCAAGTAGCTAGCACAAACCGTGTTTGATTTAAAGTTCTAACTGCATCTGTCAATATAGGAGAAAACAGAGTGAAACCTAAAAATTCAAACTGTTCCTGCAAACGAATGCTTCAACCTAGAAGAACAAAACTTGGGCATCCAAGTGGGAATGGTGTACTGATCATTACTTGAATGTATCATGAAGATTGGATGAAAAAATATATGTTGAGATTTCAGGAGACTCTAGTTTTTTGAAAGTTTGGCAACCCCTTTCAATATAAGTGTTATTCGCCAGTCCCTGCATTAGGCTACATCAAGAGGAAACAAACCTTAGAGATAGAACGTAGAACTACTTTATTGTGTCAAGTTTCAAGAAGCTAGCACAAACAGTGTTTGATTTAGAGTTCTAGTTGCATCTGTCAATATAGGAGAAAACAGAGTGAAACCTAGAAATTCAAACTCTTACTGCAAAAGAATGCATCAACCTAGGAGAACGAAACTTGAGCATCCAAGTTTGATTGGTGTACTGCTCATTACTTGAAAGTATCATGAAGGTCGGAAAAAAATATGTGTTGAGATTTCAGGAGACTCTAGTTTTTTGGCAGCCTAACAACGCCTTTCATTGAATGTGTTATTCGCCAGTCTCTGCTTAAGGCTACATCAAGAGGAAACAAACCTTAGGGATAGAATGTAGAACTACTTTATTGTGTCAAGTTTCAAGAAGCTAGCCCAAACCGTGTATGATTTAGAGTTTGAACTACATTTGTCAATATAGGAGAAAACAGAGTGAAACCTAAAAATTCAAACTGTTACTGCAAACGAATGCTTCAAGGTAGGAGAATGAAACTTGAGCATCCAAGTGGGAGTGGTGTACTGATCATTACTTGAAAGTGCCATGAAGATTGGATGAAAAAATATATGTTGAGATTTCAGAAGACTCTAGTTTTTGGAAGTTTGGCAACCCCTTTCAATAAAAGTGTTATTCGCCAGTCCCTGCATTAGGCTACATGAAGAGGAAACAAACCTTAGAGATAGAACGTAGAACTACAGTGTTTTGTCACGATTAAAGAAGCTAGCACAAACCGTGTTTGATTTAGAGTTCGACCTGCATCTGTCAATATAGGACAAAACAGAGTGAAACCTAAAAATTCAAACTGTTCCTGCAAACGAATGCTTCAACCTAGGAGAACGAAACTTGGGCATCCAATTTTAATTGGTGCACTGCTCATTACTTGAAAGTATCATGAAGGTCGGAAGAAAAAATATATGATGAGATTTCAGGAGACTGTAGTTTTTTGGCAGCCTAACAACGCCTTTCATTGAATGTGTTATTCGCCAGTCTCTGCTTAAGGCTACATCAAGAGGAAACAAACCTTAGGGATAGAACGTAGAACTACTTTATTGTGTCATGTTTCAAGTAGCTAGCACAAACCGTGTTTGATTTAAAGTTCTAACTGCATCTGTCAATATAGGAGAAAACAGAGTGAAACCTAAAAATTCAAACTGTTCCTGCAAACGAATGCTTCAACCTAGAAGAACAAAACTTGGGCATCCAAGTGAGAATGGTGTACTGATCATTACTTGAATGTATCATGAAGATTGGATGAAAAAATATATGTTGAGATTTCAGAAGACTCTAGTTTTAGGAAGTTTGGCAACCCCTTTCAATACAAGTGTTATTCGCCAGTCCCTGCATTAGGCTACATCAAGAGGAAACAAACCTTAGAGATAGAACGTAGAACTACTTTATTGTGTCAAGTTTCAAGAAGCTAGCACAAACCGTGTTTGATTTAGAGTTCTAGCTGCATCTGTCAATATAGGAGAAAACAGAGTGAAACCTAGAAATTCAAACTGTTACTGCAAACGAATGCATCAACCTAGGAGAACGAAACTTGGGCATCCAACTTTGATCGGTGTACTGCTCATTACTTGAAAGTATCATTAAGGTCGGAAAAAAAATATGTGTTGAGATTTCAGGAGACTCTAGTTTTTTGGCAGCCTAACAACGCCTTTCATTGAAAGTGTTATTCGCCAGTCTGTGCTGAAGGCTACATCAAGAGGAAACAAACCTTAGGGATAGAATGTAGAACTACTTTATTGTGTCAAGTTTCAAGAAGCTAGCCCAAACCGTGTATGATTTAGAGTTTGAACTACATTTGTCAATATACGAGAAAACAGAGTGAAACCTAAAAATTCAAACTGTTCCTGCAAACGAATGCTTCAACGTAGGAGAATGAAACTTGAGCATCCAAGTGGGATTGGTGTACTGATCATTACTCGAAAGTATCATGAAGATTGGAAAAAAAAATATATGTTGAGATATCAGAAGACTCTAGTTTTGGGAAGTTTGGCAACCCCTTTCAATAAAAGTGTTATTCGCCAGTCCCTGCATTAGGCTACATCAAGAGGAAACAAACCTTAGAGATACAACGTAGAACTACAGTATTTTTTCAAGTTTCAAGAAGCTAGCACAAACCGTGTTTGATTTAGAGTTCTAGCTGCATCTGTCAATATAGGAGAAAACAGAGTGAAACCTAAAAATTCAAACTGTTCCTGCAAACGAATGCTTCAACCTAGAAGAACAAAACTTGGGCATCCAAGTGGGAATGGTGTACTGATCATTACTTGAATGTATCATGAAGATTGGATGAAAAAATATATGTTGACATTTCAGGAGACTCTAGTTTTTTGAAAGTTTGGCAACCCCTTTCAATATAAGGGTTATTCGCCAGTCCCTGCATTAGGCTACATCAAGAGGAAACAAACCTTAGAGATAGAACGTAGAACTACTTTATTGTGTCAAGTTTCAAGAAGCTAGCACAAACAGTGTTTGATTTAGAGTTCTAGTTGCATCTGTCAATATAGGAGAAAACAGAGTGAAACCTAGAAATTCAAACTCTTACTGCAAAAGAATGCATCAACCTAGGAGAACGAAACTTGAGCATCCAAGTTTGATTGGTGTACTGCTCATTACTTGAAAGTATCATAAAGGTCGGAAAAAAATATGTGTTGAGATTTCAGGAGACTCTAGTTTTTTCCAGCCTAACAACGCCTTTCATTGAATGTGTTATTCGCCAGTCTCTGCTTAAGGCTACATCAAGAGGAAACAAACCTTAGGGATAGAACGTAGAACTACTTTATTGTGTCATGTTTCAAGTAGCTAGCACAAACCGTGTTTGATTTAAAGTTCTAACTGCATCTGTCAATATAGGAGAAAACAGAGTGAAACCTAAAAATTCAAACTGTTCCTGCAAACGAATGCTTCAACCTAGAAGAACAAAACTTGGGCATCCAAGTGGGAATGGTGTACTGATCATTACTTGAATGTATCATGAAGATTGGATGAAAAAATATATGTTGAGATTTCAGGAGACTCTAGTTTTTTGAAAGTTTGGCAACCCCTTTCAATATAAGTGTTATTCGCCAGTCCCTGCATTAGGCTACATCAAGAGGAAACAAACCTTAGAGATAGAACGTAGAACTACTTTATTGTGTCAAGTTTCAAGAAGCTAGCACAAACAGTGTTTGATTTAGAGTTCTAGTTGCATCTGTCAATATAGGAGAAAACAGAGTGAAACCTAGAAATTCAAACTCTTACTGCAAAAGAATGCATCAACCTAGGAGAACGAAACTTGAGCATACAAGTTTGATTGGTGTACTGCTCATTACTTGAAAGTATCATGAAGGTCGGAAAAAAATATGTGTTGAGATTTCAGGAGACTCTAGTTTTTTGGCAGCCTAACAACGCCTTTCATTGAATGTGTTATTCGCCAGTCTCTGCTTAAGACTACATCAAGAGGAAACAAACCTTAGAGATAGAACGTAGAACTACTTTATTGTGTCAAGTTTCAAGAAGCTAGCACAAACAGTGTTTGATTTAGAGTTCTAGTTGCATCTGTCAATATAGGAGAAAACCAGAGTGAAACCTAGAAATTCAAACTCTTACTGCAAAAGAATGCATCAACCTAGGAGAACGAAACTTGAGCATCCAAGTTTGATTGGTGTACTGCTCATTACTTGAAAGTATCATTAAGGTCGGAAAAAAATATGTGTTGAGATTTCAGGAGACTCTAGTTTTTTGGCAGCCTAACAACGCCTTTCATTGAATGTGTTATTCGCCAGTCTCTGCTTAAGGCTACATCAAGAGGAAACAAACCTTAGGGATAGAACGTAGAACTACTTTATTGTGTCATGTTTCAAGTAGCTAGCACAAACCGTGTTTGATTTAAAGTTCTAACTGCATCTGTCAATATAGGAGAAAACAGAGTGAAACCTAAAAATTCAAACTGTTCCTGCAAACGAATGCTTCAACCTAGAAGAACAAAACTTGGGCATCCAAGTGGGAATGGTGTACTGATCATTACTTGAATGTATCATGAAGATTGGATGAAAAAATATATGTTGAGATTTCAGGAGACTCTAGTTTTTTGAAAGTTTGGCAACCCCTTTCAATATAAGTGTTATTCGCCAGTCCCTGCATTAGGCTACATCAAGATTAAACAAACCTTAGAGATAGAACGTAGAACTACTTTATTGTGTCAAGTTTCAAGAAGCTAGCACAAACAGTGTTTGATTTAGAGTTCTAGTTGCATCTGTCAATATAGGAGAAAACAGAGTGAAACCTAGAAATTCAAACTCTTACTGCAAAAGAATGCATCAACCTAGGAGAACGAAACTTGAGCATCCAAGTTTGATTGGTGTACTGCTCATTACTTGAAAGTATCATGAAGGTCGGAAAAAAATATGTGTTGAGATTTCAGGAGACTCTAGTTTTTGGCAGCCTAACAACGCCTTTCATTGAAAGTGTTATTCGCCAGTCTGTGCTGAAGGCTACATCAAGAAAAAACAAACCTTAGGGATAGAATGTAGAACTACTTTATTGTGTCAAGTTTCAAGAAGCTAGCCCAAACCGTGTATGATTTAGAGTTTGAACTACATTTGTCAATATACGAGAAAACAGAGTGAAACCTAAAAATTCAAACTGTTCCTGCAAACGAATGCTTCAACGTAGGAGAATGAAACTTGAGCATCCAAGTGGGATTGGTGTACTGATCATTACTCGAAAGTATCATGAAGATTGGAAAAAAAAATATATGTTGAGATATCAGAAGACTCTAGTTTTGGGAAGTTTGGCAACCCCTTTCAATAAAAGTGTTATTCGCCAGTCCCTGCATTAGGCTACATCAAGAGGAAACAAACCTTAGAGATACAACGTAGAACTACAGTATTTTTTCAAGTTTCAAGAAGCTAGCACAAACCGTGTTTGATTTAGAGTTCTAGCTGCATCTGTCAATATAGGAGAAAACAGAGTGAAACCTAAAAATTCAAACTGTTCCTGCAAACGAATGCTTCAACCTAGAAGAACAAAACTTGGGCATCCAAGTGGGAATGGTGTACTGATCATTACTTGAATGTATCATGAAGATTGGATGAAAAAATATATGTTGAGATTTCAGGAGACTAGTTTTTTGAAAGTTTGGCAACCCCTTTCAATATAAGTGTTATTCGCCAGTCCCTGCATTAGGCTACATCAAGAGGAAACAAACCTTAGAGATAGAACGTAGAACTACTTTATTGTGTCAAGTTTCAAGAAGCTAGCACAAACAGTGTTTGATTTAGAGTTCTAGTTGCATCTGTCAATATAGGAGAAAACAGAGTGAAACCTAGAAATTCAAACTCTTACTGCAAAAGAATGCATCAACCTAGGAGAACGAAACTTGAGGATCCAAGTTTGATTGGTGTACTGCTCATTACTTGAAAGTATCATGAAGGTCGGAAAAAAATATGTGTTGAGATTTCAGGAGACTCTAGTTTTTTGGCAGCCTAACAACGCCTTTCATTGAATGTGTTATTCGCCAGTCTCTGCTTAAGGCTACATCAAGAGGAAACAAACCTTAGGGATAGAACGTAGAACTACTTTATTGTGTCATGTTTCAAGTAGCTAGCACAAACCGTGTTTGATTTAAAGTTCTAACTGCATCTGTCAATATAGGAGAAAACAGAGTGAAACCTAAAAATTCAAACTGTTCCTGCAAACGAATGCTTCAACCTAGAAGAACAAAACTTGGGCATCCAAGTGGGAATGGTGTACTGATCATTACTTGAATGTATCATGAAGATTGGATGAAAAAATATATGTTGAGATTTCAGGAGACTCTAGTTTTTTGAAAGTTTGGCAACCCCTTTCAATATAAGTGTTATTCGCCAGTCCCTGCATTAGGCTACATCAAGAGGAAACAAACCTTAGAGATAGAACGTAGAACTACTTTATTGTGTCAAGTTTCAAGAAGCTAGCACAAACAGTGT
>NW_027511028.1:0-28996 GCF_048772815.1 Callospermophilus lateralis | reverse complement strand
GTACGCCCATGCAGAGACTGGCAAAGAACACTTTCGTTTGAAAGGGGTTGCCAAGCTTCCAAAAAACTGCTAGTTTGCTGAAATCTCAGCAACCATTTTTTCACCAAATCTTGATGATACTTGGTGGTAATGATCAGTTCACTAAGCCCACTTGGCTGCCCAATTTTCACTCTTCTAGGTTCAAGCGTTCGTTTCCAGTAACACTTTGAATTTTTAGGTTTCACTCTGTTTCTGCTATATAGATAGATGTGTTTGAAACTCTAAATCAAACCACGGTTTGTGCTAGCTCCGTGAAACTTGACAAAATGAAGTAGTTCTAAGTTCTATCTCTATGGTTTGTTTCCTCCTGAAGTACCCCATGCAGAGACTGGCGAAGAACACTTTCTTTGGAAAGGGGTTGCCAAGCATCCAAAAAACTACTAGTTTGCTGAAATCTCAGCAAACATTTTTCACCAAATCTAGATGATACTTGGTGGTAATGATCAGTTCACTAATCCCACTTGGCTGCCCAACTTTTCAATCTTCTAGGTTCAAGCGTTCGTTTCCAGTAACAGTTTGAATTTTTAGGTTTCACTCTGTTTTCTGCTATATAGATAGATGTGTTTGAAACTCTAAATCAAACACGGTTTGTGCTAGCTCCGTGAAACTTGACAAAATGAAGTAGTTCTAAGTTCTATCTCTATGGTTTGTTTCCTCTTGAAGTACCCCATGCAGAGACTGGCGAAGAACACTTTCGTTTGAAAGGGGTTGCCAAGCTTCCAAAAAACTACTAGTTTGCTGAAATCTCAGCAAACATTTTTTCACCAAAATCTTGATGATACTTGGTGGTAATGATCAGTTCACTAATCCCACTTGGCTGCAAAACTTTCACTCTTCTAGGTTCAAGCGTTCGTTTCCAGTAACAGTTTGAATTTTTAGGTTTCACTCTGTTTTCTGCTATATAGATAGATGTGTTTGAAACTCTAAATCAAACACGGTTTGTGCTAGCTCCGTGAAACTTGACAAAATGAAGTAGTTCTAAGTTCTATCTCCATGGTTTGTTTCCTCTTGAAGTACCCCATGCAGACACTGGCAAAGAACACTTTCGTTTAAAAGGGGTTGCCAAGCTTCCAAAAAAACTACTAGTTTGCTGAAATCTCAGCAACCATTTTTTCACCAAATCTTGATGATACTTGGTGGTAATGATCAGTTCACTAAGCCCACTTGGCTGCCCAACTTTCACTCTTCTAGGTTCAAGCGTTCGTTTCCAGTAACACCTTGAATTTTTAGGTTTCACTCTGTTTTCTGCTATATAGATAGATGTGTTTGAAAACTCTAAATCAAACACGGTTTGTGCTAGCTCCTTGAAACTTGACCAAATGAAGTAGTTCTAAGTTCTACCTCTACGGTTTGTTTCCTCCTGAAGTACCCCATGCAGAGACTGGCGAAAAACACTTTCGTTTTAAAGGGGTTGCCAAGCTTCCAAAAAACTACTAGTTTGCTGAAATCTCAGCAAACATTTTTTCACCAAATCTTGATGATACTTGGTGGTAATGATCAGTTCACTAATCCCACTTGGCTGCCCAACTTTCACTCTTCTAGGTTCAAGCGTTCGTTTCCAGTAACAGTTTGAATTTTAGGTTTCACTCTCTTTTCTGCTATATAGATAGATGTGTTTGAAACTCTAAATCAAACACGGTTTGTGCTAGCTCCGTGAAACTTGACAAAATGAAGTAGTTCTAAGTTCTATCTCTATGGTTTGTTTCCTCTTGAAGTACCCCATGCAGAGACTGGCGAAAAACACTTTCGTTTTAAAGGGGTTGCCAAGCTTCCAAAAAACTGCTAGTTTGCTGAAATCTCAGCAACCATTTTTTCACCAAATCTTGATGATACTTGGTGGTAATGATCAGTTCACTAAGCCCACTTGGCTGCCCAATTTTCACTCTTCTAGGTTCAAGCGTTCGTTTCCAGTAACACTTTGAATTTTTAGGTTTCACTCTGTTTTCTGCTATATAGATAGATGTGTTTGAAAGTATAAATCAAACACGGTTGTGCTAGCTCCTTGAAACTTGACAAAATGAAGTAGTTCTAAGTTCTATCTCTACGGTTTGTTTCCTCCTGAAGTACCCCATGCAGAGACTGGCGAAGAACACTTTCTTTGAAAGGGGTTGCCAAGCATCCAAAAACTACTAGTTTGCTGAAATCTCAGCAAACATTTTTTCACCAAATCTTGATGATACTTGGTGGTAATGATCAGTTCA
The DNA here is from genome assembly GCF_048772815.1 of Callospermophilus lateralis. Lineage (NCBI taxonomy): Eukaryota > Metazoa > Chordata > Mammalia > Rodentia > Sciuridae > Callospermophilus > Callospermophilus lateralis. The sequence goes on along the minus strand of NW_027511028.1, from coordinate 26,756 downwards.
CTAATCCCACTTGGCTGCCCAACTTTCACTCTTCTAGGTTCAAGCGTTCGTTTCCAGTAACAGTTTGAATTTTTAGGTTTCACTCTGTTTTCTGCTATATAGATACATGTGTTTGAAACTCTAAATCAAACACGGTTTGTGCTAGCTCCGTGAAACTTGACAAAATGAAGTAGTTCTAAGTTCTATCTCTATGGTTTGTTTCCTCTTGAAGTACCCCATGCAGAGACTGGCAAAGAACACTTTCGTTTAAAGGGGTTGCCAAGCTTCCAAAAAACTACTAGTTTGCTGAAATCTCAGCAACCATTTTTTCACCAAATCTTGATGATACTTGGTGGTAATGATCAGTTCACTAAGCCCACTTGGCTGCCCAACTTTCACTCTTCTAGGTTCAAGCGTTCGTTTCCAGTAACACCTTGAATTTTTAGGTTTCACTCTGTTTTCTGCTATATAGATAGATGTGTTTGAAACTCTAAATCAAACACGGTTTGTGCTAGCTCCTTGAAACTTGACCAAATGAAGTAGTTCTAAGTTCTATCTCTACGGTTTGTTTCCTCCTGAAGTACCCCATGCAGAGACTGGCGAAAAACACTTTCGTTTTAAAGGGGTTGCCAAGCTTCCAAAAAACTACTAGTTTGCTGAAATCTCAGCAAACATTTTTTCACCAAATCTTGATGATACTTGGTGGTAATGATCAGTTCACTAATCCCACTTGGCTGCCCAACTTTCACTCTTCTAGGTTCAAGCGTTCGTTTCCAGTAACAGTTTGAATTTTTAGGTTTCACTCTCTTTTCTGCTATATAGATAGATGTGTTTGAAACTCTAAATCAAACACGGTTTGTGCTAGCTCCGTGAAACTTGACAAAATGAAGTAGTTCTAAGTTCTATCTCTATGGTTTGTTTCCTCTTGAAGTACCCCATGCAGAGACTGGCGAAGAACACTTTCGTTTGAAAGGGGTTGCCAAGCTTCCAAAAAACTACTAGTTTGCTGAAATCTCAGCAAACATTTTTTCACCAAATCTTGATGATACTTGGTGGTAATGATCAGTTCACTAATCCCACTTGGCTGCAAAACTTTCACTCTTCTAGGTTCAAGCGTTCGTTTCCAGTAACACTATGAATTTTTAGGTTTCACTCTGTTTTCTGCTATATAGATAGATGTGTTTGAAACTCTAAATCAAACACGGTTTGTGCTAGCTCCTTGAAACTTGACCAAATGAAGTAGTTCTAAGTTCTATCTCTATGGTTTGTTTCCTCCTGAAGTACCCCATGCAGAGACTGCGAAAAACACTTTCGTTTTAAAGGGTTGCCAAGCTTCCAAAAAACTACTAGTTTGCTGAAATCTCAGCAAACATTTTTTCACCAAATCTTGATGATACTTGGTGGTAATGATCAGTTCACTAATCCCACTTGGCTGCCCAAGTTTCAATCTTCTAGGTTCAAGCGTTCGTTCCAGTAACACTTTGAATTTTTAGGTTTCACTCTGTTTTCTGCTATATAGATAGATGTGTTTGAAACTCTAAATCAAACACGGTTTGTGCTAGCTCCGTGAAACTTGACAAAATGAAGTAGTTCTAAGTTCTATCTCTATGGTTTGTTTCCTCTTGAAGTACGCCATGCAGAGACTGGCAAAGAACACTTTCGTTTGAAAGGGTTGCCAAGCTTCCAAAAAACTGCTAGTTTGCTGAAATCTCAGCAACCATTTTTTCACCAAATCTTGATGATACTTGGTGGTAATGATCAGTTCACTAAGCCCACTTGGCTGCCCAATTTTCACTCTTCTAGGTTCAAGCGTTCGTTTCCAGTAACACTTTGAATTTTTAGGTTTCACTCTGTTTTCTGCTATATAGATAGATGTGTTTGAAACTCTAAATCAAACACGGTTGTGCTAGCTCCGTGAAACTTGACAAAATGAAGTAGTTCTAAGTTCTATCTCTATGGTTTGTTTCCTCCTGAAGTACCCCATGCAGAGACTGGCGAAGAACACTTTCTTTGAAAGGGGTTGCCAAGCATCCAAAAAACTACTAGTTTGCTGAAATCTCAGCAAACATTTTTTCACCAAAATCTAGATGATACTTGGTGGTAATGATCAGTTCACTAATCCCACTTGGCTGCCCAACTTTCAATCTTCTAGGTTCAAGCGTTCGTTTCCAGTAACAGTTTTGAATTTTTAGGTTTCACTCTGTTTTCTGCTATATAGATAGATGTGTTTGAAACTCTAAATCAAACACGGTTTGTGCTAGCTCCGTGAAACTTGACAAAATGAAGTAGTTCTAAGTTCTATCTCTATGGTTTGTTTCCTCTTGAAGTACCCCATGCAGAGACTGGCGAAGAACACTTTCGTTTGAAAGGGGTTGCCAAGCTTCCAAAAAACTACTAGTTTGCTGAAATCTCAGCAAACATTTTTTCACCAAATCTTGATGATACTTGGTGGTAATGATCAGTTCACTAATCCCACTTGGCTGCCCAACTTTCACTCTTCTAGGTTCAAGCGTTCGTTTCCAGTAACAGTTTGAATTTTTAGGTTTCACTCTGTTTTCTGCTATATAGATAGATGTGTTTGAAACTCTAAATCAAACACGGTTTGTGCTAGCTCCGTGAAACTTGACAAAATGAAGTAGTTCTAAGTTCTATCTCTATGGTTTGTTTCCTCTTGAAGTACCCCATGCAGACACTGGCAAAGAACACTTTCGTTTAAAAGGGGTTGCCAAGCTTCCAAAAAACTACTAGTTTGCTGAAATCTCAGCAACCATTTTTTCACCAAATCTTGATGATACTTGGTGGTAATGATCAGTTCACTAAGCCCACTTGGCTGCCCAACTTTCACTCTTCTAGGTTCAAGCGTTCGTTTCCAGTAACACCTTGAATTTTTAGGTTTCACTCTGTTTTCTGCTATATAGATAGATGTGTTTGAAACTCTAAATCAAACACGGTTTGTGCTAGCTCCTTGAAACTTGACCAAATGAAGTAGTTCTAAGTTCTATCTCTACGGTTTGTTTCCTCCTGAAGTACCCCATGCAGAGACTGGCGAAAAACACTTTCGTTTTAAAGGGGTTGCCAAGCTTCCAAAAAACTACTAGTTTGCTGAAATCTCAGCAAACATTTTTTCACCAAATCTTGATGATACTTGGTGGTAATGATCAGTTCACTAATCCCACTTGGCTGCCCAACTTTCACTCTTCTAGGTTCAAGCGTTCGTTTCCAGTAACAGTTTGAATTTTTAGGTTTCACTCTCTTTTCTGCTATATAGATAGATGTGTTTGAAACTCTAAATCAAACACGGTTTGTGCTAGCTCCGTGAAACTTGACAAAATGAAGTAGTTCTAAGTTCTATCTCTATGGTTTGTTTCCTCTTGAAGTACCCCATGCAGAGACTGGCGAAAAACACTTTCGTTTTAAAGGGGTTGCCAAGCTTCCAAAAAACTGCTAGTTTGCTGAAATCTCAGCAACCATTTTTTCACCAAATCTTGATGATACTTGGTGGTAATGATCAGTTCACTAAGCCCACTTGGCTGCCCAATTTTCACTCTTCTAGGTTCAAGCGTTCGTTTCCAGTAACACTTTGAATTTTTAGGTTTCACTCTGTTTTCTGCTATATAGATAGATGTGTTTGAAAGTATAAATCAAACACGGTTTGTGCTAGCTCCGTGAAACTTGACAAAATGAAGTAGTTCTAAGTTCTATCTCTACGGTTTGTTTCCTCCTGAAGTACCCCATGCAGAGACTGGCGAAGAACACTTTCTTTGAAAGGGGTTGCCAAGCATCCAAAAAACTACTAGTTTGCTGAAATCTCAGCAAACATTTTTTCACCAAATCTAGATGATACTTGGTCGTAATGATCAGTTCACTAATCCCACTTGGCTGCCCAACTTTCAATCTTCTAGGTTCAAGCGTTCGTTTCCAGTAACAGTTTGAATTTTTAGGTTTCACTCTGTTTTCTGCTATATAGATAGATGTGTTTGAAACTCTAAATCAAACACGGTTTGTGCTAGCTCCGTGAAACTTGACAAAATGAAGTAGTTCTAAGTTCTATCTCTATGGTTTGTTTCCTCTTGAAGTACCCCATGCAGAGACTGGCGAAGAACACTTTCGTTTGAAAGGGGTTGCCAAGCTTCCAAAAAACTACTAGTTTGCTGAAATCTCAGCAAACATTTTTTCACCAAATCTTGATGATACTTGGTGGTAATGATCAGTTCACTAATCCCACTTGGCTGCCCAACTTTCACTCTTCTAGGTTCAAGCGTTCGTTTCCAGTAACAGTTTGAATTTTTAGGTTTCACTCTGTTTTCTGCCATATAGATACATGTGTTTGAAACTCTAAATCAAACACGGTTTGTGCTAGCTCCGTGAAACTTGACAAAATGAAGTAGTTCTAAGTTCTATCTCTATGGTTTGTTTCCTCTTGAAGTACCCCATGCAGAGACTGGCAAAGAACACTTTCGTTTAAAAGGGGTTGCCAAGCTTCCAAAAAACTACTAGTTTGCTGAAATCTCAGCAACCATTTTTTCACCAAAACTTGATGATACTTGGTGGTAATGATCAGTTCACTAATGCCACTTGGCTGCCCAACTTTCACTCTTCTAGGTTCAAGCGTTCGTTTCCAGTAACAGTTTGAATTTTTAGGTTTCACTCTGTGTTCTGCTATATAGATAGATGTGTTTGAAACTCTAAATCAAACACGGTTTGTGCTAGCTCCGTGAAACTTGACAAAATGAAGTAGTTCTAAGTTCTATCTCTATGGTTTGTTTCCTCTTGAAGTACACCATGCAGAGACTGGCAAAGAACACTTTCGTTTAAAAGGGGTTGCCAAGCTTCCAAAAAACTACTAGTTTGCTGAAATCTCAGCAAACATTTTTTCACCAAATCTTGATGATACTTGGTGGTAATGATCAGTTCACTAAGCCCACTTGGCTGCCCAATTTTCACTCTTCTAGGTTCAAGCGTTCGTTTCCAGTAACACTATGAATTTTTAGGTTTCACTCTGTTTTCTGCTATATAGATAGATGTGTTTGAAACTCTAAATCAAACACGGTTTGTGCTAGCTCCTTGAAACTTGACCAAATGAAGTAGTTCTAAGTTCTATCTCTATGGTTTGTTTCCTCCTGAAGTACCCCATGCAGAGACTGGCGAAAAACACTTTCGTTTTAAAGGGGTTGCCAAGCTTCCAAAAAACTACTAGTTTGCTGAAATCTCAGCAAACATTTTTTCACCAAATCTTGATGATACTTGGTGGTAATGATCAGTTCACTAATCCCACTTGGCTGCCCAACTTTCAATCTTCTAGGTTCAAGCGTTCGTTTCCAGTAACACTTTGAATTTTTAGGTTTCACTCTGTTTTCTGCTATATAGATAGATGTGTTTGAAACTCTAAATCAAACACGGTTTGTGCTAGCTCCGTGAAACTTGACAAAATGAAGTAGTTCTAAGTTCTATCTCTATGGTTTGTTTCCTCTTGAAGTACGCCATGCAGAGACTGGCAAAGAACACTTTCGTTTGAAAGGGGTTGCCAAGCTTCCAAAAAACTGCTAGTTTGCTGAAATCTCAGCAACCATTTTTTCACCAAATCTTGATGATACTTGGTGGTAATGATCAGTTCACTAAGCCCACTTGGCTGCCCAATTTTCACTCTTCTAGGTTCAAGCGTTCGTTTCCAGTAACACTTTGAATTTTTAGGTTTCACTCTGTTTTCTGCTATATAGATAGATGTGTTTGAAACTCTAAATCAAACACGGTTTGTGCTAGCTCCGTGAAACTTGACAAAATGAAGTAGTTCTAAGTTCTATCTCTATGGTTTGTTTCCTCCTGAAGTACCCCATGCAGAGACTGGCGAAGAACACTTTCTTTGAAAGGGGTTGCCAAGCATCCAAAAAACTACTAGTTTGCTGAAATCTCAGCAAACATTTTTTCACCAAATCTAGATGATACTTGGTGGTAATGATCAGTTCACTAATCCCACTTGGCTGCCCAACTTTCAATCTTCTAGGTTCAAGCGTTCGTTTCCAGTAACAGTTTGAATTTTTAGGTTTCACTCTGTTTTCTGCTATATAGATAGATGTGTTTGAAACTCTAAATCAAACACGGTTTGTGCTAGCTCCGTGAAACTTGACAAAATGAAGTAGTTCTAAGTTCTATCTCTATGGTTTGTTTCCTCTTGAAGTACCCCATGCAGACACTGGCAAAGAACACTTTCGTTTAAAAGGGGTTGCCAAGCTTCCAAAAAACTACTAGTTTGCTGAAATCTCAGCAACCATTTTTTCACCAAATCTTGATGATACTTGGTGGTAATGATCAGTTCACTAAGCCCACTTGGCTGCCCAACTTTCACTCTTCTAGGTTCAAGCGTTCGTTTCCAGTAACACCTTGAATTTTTAGGTTTCACTCTGTTTTCTGCTATATAAATAGATGTGTTTGAAACTCTAAATCAAACACGGTTTGTGCTAGCTCCTTGAAACTTGACCAAATGAAGTAGTTCTAAGTTCTATCTCTACGGTTTGTTTCCTCCTGAAGTACCCCATGCAGAGACTGGCGAAAAACACTTTCGTTTTAAAGGGGTTGCCAAGCTTCCAAAAAACTACTAGTTTGCTGAAATCTCAGCAAACATTTTTTCACCAAATCTTGATGATACTTGGTGGTAATGATCAGTTCACTAATCCCACTTGGCTGCCCAACTTTCACTCTTCTAGGTTCAAGCGTTCGTTTCCAGTAACAGTTTGAATTTTTAGGTTTCACTCTCTTTTCTGCTATATAGATAGATGTGTTTGAAACTCTAAATCAAACACGGTTTGTGCTAGCTCCGTGAAACTTGACAAAATGAAGTAGTTCTAAGTTCTATCTCTATGGTTTGTTTCCTCTTGAAGTACCCCATGCAGAGACTGGCGAAAAACACTTTCGTTTTAAAGGGGTTGCCAAGCTTCCAAAAAACTACTAGTTTGCTGAAGTCTCAGCAAACATTTTTTCACCAAATCTTGATGATACTTGGTGGTAATGATCAGTTCACTAATCCCACTTGGCTGCCCAACTTTCACTCTTCTAGGTTCAAGCGTTCGTTTCCAGTAACAGTTTGAATTTTTAGGTTTCACTCTGTGTTCTGCTATATAGATAGATGTGTTTGAAACTCTAAATCAAACACGGTTTGTGCTAGCTCCGTGAAACTTGACAAAATGAAGTAGTTCTAAGTTCTATCTCTATGGTTTGTTTCCTCTTGAAGTACACCATGCAGAGACTGGCAAAGAACACTTTCGTTTAAAAGGGGTTGCCAAGCTTCCAAAAAACTACTAGTTTGCTGAAATCTCAGCAAACATTTTTTCACCAAATCTTGATGATACTTGGTGGTAATGATCAGTTCACTAAGCCCACTTGGCTGCCCAATTTTCACTCTTCTAGGTTCAAGCGTTCGTTTCCAGTAACACTATGAATTTTTAGGTTTCACTCTGTTTTCTGCTATATAGATAGATGTGTTTGAAACTCTAAATCAAACACGGTTTGTGCTAGCTCCTTGAAACTTGACCAAATGAAGTAGTTCTAAGTTCTATCTCTATGGTTTGTTTCCTCCTGAAGTACCCCATGCAGAGACTGGCGAAAAACACTTTCGTTTTAAAGGGGTTGCCAAGCTTCCAAAAAACTACTAGTTTGCTGAAATCTCAGCAAACATTTTTTCACCAAATCTTGATGATACTTGGTGGTAATGATCAGTTCACTAATCCCACTTGGCTGCCCAACTTTCAATCTTCTAGGTTCAAGCGTTCGTTTCCAGTAACACTTTGAATTTTTAGGTTTCACTCTGTTTTCTGCTATATAGATAGATGTGTTTGAAACTCTAAATCAAACACGGTTTGTGCTAGCTCCGTGAAACTTGACAAAATGAAGTAGTTCTAAGTTCTATCTCTATGGTTTGTTTCCTCTTGAAGTACGCCATGCAGAGACTGGCAAAGAACACTTTCGTTTGAAAGGGGTTGCCAAGCTTCCAAAAAACTGCTAGTTTGCTGAAATCTCAGCAACCATTTTTTCACCAAATCTTGATGATACTTGGTGGTAATGATCAGTTCACTAAGCCCACTTGGCTGCCCAATTTTCACTCTTCTAGGTTCAAGCGTTCGTTTCCAGTAACACTTTGAATTTTTAGGTTTCACTCTGTTTTCTGCTATATAGATAGATGTGTTTGAAACTCTAAATCAAACACGGTTTGTGCTAGCTCCGTGAAACTTGACAAAATGAAGTAGTTCTAAGTTCTATCTCTATGGTTTGTTTCCTCCTGAAGTACCCCATGCAGAGACTGGCGAAGAACACTTTCTTTGAAAGGGGTTGCCAAGCATCCAAAAAACTACTAGTTTGCTGAAATCTCAGCAAACATTTTTTCACCAAATCTAGATGATACTTGGTGGTAATGATCAGTTCACTAATCCCACTTGGCTGCCCAACTTTCAATCTTCTAGGTTCAAGCGTTCGTTTCCAGTAACAGTTTGAATTTTTAGGTTTCACTCTGTTTTCTGCTATATAGATAGATGTGTTTGAAACTCTAAATCAAACACGGTTTGTGCTAGCTCCGTGAAACTTGACAAAATGAAGTAGTTCTAAGTTCTATCTCTATGGTTTGTTTCCTCTTGACGTACCCCCTGCAGACACTGGCAAAGAACACTTTCGTTTAAAAGGGGTTGCCAAGCTTCCAAAAAACTACTAGTTTGCTGAAATCTCAGCAACCATTTTTTCACCAAATCTTGATGATACTTGGTGGTAATGATCAGTTCACTAAGCCCACTTGGCTGCCCAACTTTCACTCTTCTAGGTTCAAGCGTTCGTTTCCAGTAACACCTTGAATTTTTAGGTTTCACTCTGTTTTCTGCTATATAGATAGATGTGTTTGAAACTCTAAATCAAACACGGTTTGTGCTAGCTCCTTGAAACTTGACCAAATGAAGTAGTTCTAAGTTCTATCTCTACGGTTTGTTTCCTCCTGAAGTACCCCATGCAGAGACTGGCGAAAAACACTTTCGTTTTAAAGGGGTTGCCAAGCTTCCAAAAAACTACTAGTTTGCTGAAATCTCAGCAAACATTTTTTCACCAAATCTTGATGATACTTGGTGGTAATGATCAGTTCACTAATCCCACTTGGCTGCCCAACTTTCACTCTTCTAGGTTCAAGCGTTCGTTTCCAGTAACAGTTTGAATTTTTAGGTTTCACTCTCTTTTCTGCTATATAGATAGATGTGTTTGAAACTCTAAATCAAACACGGTTTGTGCTAGCTCCGTGAAACTTGACAAAATGAAGTAGTTCTAAGTTCTATCTCTATGGTTTATTTCCTCTTGAAGTACCCCATGCAGAGACTGGCGAAAAACACTTTCGTTTTAAAGGGGTTGCCAAGCTTCCAAAAAACTACTAGTTTGCTGAAGTCTCAGCAAACATTTTTTCACCAAATCTTGATGATACTTGGTGGTAATGATCAGTTCACTAATCCCACTTGGCTGCCCAACTTTCACTCTTCTAGGTTCAAGCGTTCGTTTCCAGTAACAGTTTGAATTTTTAGGTTTCACTCTGTGTTCTGCTATATAGATAGATGTGTTTGAAACTCTAAATCAAACACGGTTTGTGCTAGCTCCGTGAAACTTGACAAAATGAAGTAGTTCTAAGTTCTATCTCTATGGTTTGTTTCCTCTTGAAGTACACCATGCAGAGACTGGCAAAGAACACTTTCGTTTTAAAGGGGTTGCCAAGCTTCCAAAAAACTACTAGTTTGCTGAATTCTCAGCAAACATTTTTTCACCAAATCTTGATGATACTTGGTGGTAATCATCAGTTCACTAAGCCCACTTGGCTGCCCAATTTTCACTCTTCTAGGTTCAAGCGTTCGTTTCCAGTAACACTATGAATTTTTAGGTTTCACTCTGTTTTCTGCTATATAGATAGATGTGTTTGAAACTGTAAATCAAACACGGTTTGTGCTAGCTCCTTGAAACTTGACCAAATGAAGTAGTTCTAAGTTCTATCTCTATGGTTTGTATCCTCCTGAAGTACCCCACGCAGAGACTGGCGAAAAACACTTTCGTTTTAAAGGGGTTGCCAAGCTTCCAAAAAACTACTAGTTTGCTGAAATCTCAGCAAACATTTTTTCACCAAATCTTGATGATACTTGGTGGTAATGATCAGTTCACTAAGCCCACTTGGCTGCCCAATTTTCACTCTTCTAGGTTCAAGCGTTCGCTTCCAGTAACACTTTGAATTTTTAGGTTTCACTCTGTTTTCTGCTATATAGATAGATGTGTTTGAAAGTATAAATCAAACACGGTTTGTGCTAGCTCCTTGAAACTTGACCAAATGAAGTAGTTCTAAGTTCTATCTCTATGGTTTGTTTCCTCTTGAAGTACCCCATGCAGAGACTGGCGAAAAACACTTTCGTTTTAAAGGGGTTGCCAAGCTTCCAAAAAACTACTAGTTTGCTGAAATCTCAGCAAACATTTTTTCACCAAATCTTGATGATACTTGGTGGTAATGATCAGTTCACTAAGCCCACTTGGCTGCCCAACTTTCACTCCTCTAGGTTCAAGCGTTCGTTTCCAGTAACACTTTGAATTTTTAGGTTTCACTCTGTTTTCTGCTATATAGATAGATGTGTTTGAAACTCTAAATCAAACACGGTTTGTGCTAGCTCCGTGAAACTTGACAAAATGAAGTAGTTCTAAGTTCTATCTCTATGGTTTGTTTCCTCTTGAAGTACCCCATGCAGAGACTGGCGAAGAACACTTTCGTTTGAAAGGGGTTGCCAAGCTTCCAAAAAACTACTAGTTTGCTGAAATCTCAGCAAACATTTTTTCACCAAATCTTGATGATACTTGGTGGTAATGATCAGTTCACTAATCCCACTTGGCTGCCCAACTTTCACTCTTCTAGGTTCAAGCGTTCGTTTCCAGTAACAGTTTGAATTTTTAGGTTTCACTCTGTTTTCTGCTATATAGATAGATGTGTTTGAAAGTATAAATCAAACACGGTTTGTGCTAGCTCCTTGAAACTTGACCAAATGAAGTAGTTCTAAGTTCTATCTCTATGGTTTGTTTCCTCTTGAAGTACCCCATGCAGAGACTGGCGAAAAACACTTTCGTTTTAAAGGGGTTGCCAAGCTTCCAAAAAACTACTAGTTTGCTGAAATCTCAGCAAACATTTTTTCACCAAATCTTGATGATACTTGGTGGTAATGATCAGTTCACTAAGCCCACTTGGCTGCCCAACTTTCACTCCTCTAGGTTCAAGCGTTCGTTTCCAGTAACACTTTGAATTTTTAGGTTTCACTCTGTTTTCTGCTATATAGATAGATGTGTTTGAAACTCTAAATCAAACACGGTTTGTGCTAGCTCCGTGAAACTTGAGAAAATGAAGTAGTTCTAAGTTCTATCTCTATGGTTTGTTTCCTCTTGAAGTACCCCATGCAGAGACTGGCGAAGAACACTTTCGTTTGAAAGGGGTTGCCAAGCTTCCAAAAAACTACTAGTTTGCTGAAATCTCAGCAAACATTTTTTCACCAAATATTGATGATACTTGGTGGTAATGATCAGTTCACTAATCCCACTTGGCTGCCCAACTTTCAATCTTCTAGGTTCAAGCGTTCGTTTCCAGTAACAGTTTGAATTTTTAGGTTTCACTCTGTTTTCTGCTATATAGATAGATGTGTTTGAAACTCTAAATCAAACACGGTTTGTGCTAGCTCCGTGAAACTTGACAAAATGAAGTAGTTCTAAGTTCTATCTCTATGGTTTGTTTCCTCTTGAAGTACGCCATGCAGAGACTGGCAAAGAACACTTTTGTTTGAAAGGGGTTGCCAAGCTTCCAAAAAACTGCTAGTTTGCTGAAATCTCAGCAACCATTTTTTCACCAAATCTTGATGATACTTGGTGGTAATCATCAGTTCACTAAGCCCACTTGGCTGCCCAATTTTCACTCTTCTAGGTTCAAGCGTTCGTTTCCAGTAACACTTTGAATTTTTAGGTTTCACTCTGTTTTCTGCTATATAGATAGATGTGTTTGAAAGTATAAATCAAACACGGTTTGTGCTAGCTCCTTGAAACTTGACAAAATGAAGTAGTTCTAAGTTCTATCTCTACGGTTTGTTTCCTCCTGAAGTACCCCATGCAGAGACTGGCGAAGAACACTTTCTTTGAAAGGGGTTGCCAAGCATCCAAAAAACTACTAGTTTGCTGAAATCTCAGCAAACATTTTTTCACCAAATCTTGATGATACTTGGTGGTAATGATCAGTTCACTAATCCCACTTGGCTGCCCAACTTTCAATCTTCTAGGTTCAAGCGTTCGTTTCCAGTAACAGTTTGAATTTTTAGGTTTCACTCTGTTTTCTGCTATATAGATAGATGTGTTTGAAACTCTAAATCAAACACGGTTTGTGCTAGCTCCGTGAAACTTGACAAAATGAAGTAGTTCTAAGTTCTATCTCTATGGTTTGCTTCCTCTTGAAGTACCCCATGCAGAGACTGGCGAAGAACACTTTCGTTTGAAAGGGGTTGCCAAGCTTCCAAAAAACTACTAGTTTGCTGAAATCTCAGCAAACATTTTTTCACCAAATCTTGATGATACTTGGTGGTAATGATCAGTTCACTAATCCCACTTGGCTGCCCAACTTTCAATCTTCTAGGTTCAAGCGTTCGTTTCCAGTAACACTTTGAATTTTTAGGTTTCACTCTGTTTTCTGCTATATAGATAGATGTGTTTGAAACTCTAAATCAAACACGGTTTGTGCTAGCTCCGTGAAACTTGACAAAATGAAGTAGTTCTAAGTTCTATCTCTATGGTTTGTTTCCTCTTGAAGTACGCCATGCAGAGACTGGCAAAGAACACTTTCGTTTGAAAGGGGTTGCCAAGCTTCCAAAAAACTGCTAGTTTGCTGAAATCTCAGCAACCATTTTTTCACCAAATCTTGGTGATACTTGGTGGTAATGATCAGTTCACTAAGCCCACTTGGCTGCCCAATTTTCACTCTTCTAGGTTCAAGCGTTCGTTTCCAGTAACACTTTGAATTTTTAGGTTTCACTCTGTTTTCTGCTATATAGATAGATGTGTTTGAAACTCTAAATCAAACACGGTTTGTGCTAGCTCCGTGAAACTTGACAAAATGAAGTAGTTCTAAGTTCTATCTCTATGGTTTGTTTCCTCCTGAAGTACCCCATGCAGAGACTGGCGAAGAACACTTTCTTTGAAAGGGGTTGCCAAGCATCCAAAAAACTACTAGTTTGCTGAAATCTCAGCAAACATTTTTTCACCAAATCTAGATGATACTTGGTGGTAATGATCAGTTCACTAATCCCACTTGGCTGCCCAACTTTCAATCTTCTAGGTTCAAGCGTTCGTTTCCAGTAACAGTTTGAATTTTTAGGTTTCACTCTGTTTTCTGCTATATAGATAGATGTGTTTGAAACTCTAAATCAAACACGGTTTGTGCTAGCTCCGTGAAACTTGACAAAATGAAGTAGTTCTAAGTTCTATCTCTATGGTTTGTTTCCTCTTGAAGTACCCCATGCAGACACTGGCAAAGAACACTTTCGTTTAAAAGGGGTTGCCAAGCTTCCAAAAAACTACTAGTTTGCTGAAATCTCAGCAACCATTTTTTCACCAAATCTTGATGATACTTGGTGGTAATGATCAGTTCACTAAGCCCACTTGGCTGCCCAACTTTCACTCTTCTAGGTTCAAGCGTTCGTTTCCAGTAACACCTTGAATTTTTAGGTTTCACTCTGTTTTCTGCTATATAGATAGATGTGTTTGAAACTCTAAATCAAACACGGTTTGTGCTAGCTCCTTGAAACTTGACCAAATGAAGTAGTTCTAAGTTCTATCTCTACGGTTTGTTTCCTCCTGAAGTACCCCATGCAGAGACTGGCGAAAAACACTTTCGTTTTAAAGGGGTTGCCAAGCTTCCAAAAAACTACTAGTTTGCTGAAATCTCAGCAAACATTTTTTCACCAAATCTTGATGATACTTGGTGGTAATGATCAGTTCACTAATCCCACTTGGCTGCCCAACTTTCACTCTTCTAGGTTCAAGCGTTCGTTTCCAGTAACAGTTTGAATTTTTAGGTTTCACTCTCTTTTCTGCTATATAGATAGATGTGTTTGAAACTCTAAATCAAACACGGTTTGTGCTAGCTCCGTGAAACTTGACAAAATGAAGTAGTTCTAAGTTCTATCTCTATGGTTTGTTTCCTCTTGAAGTACCCCATGCAGAGACTGGCGAAAAACACTTTCGTTTTAAAGGGGTTGCCAAGCTTCCAAAAAACTACTAGTTTGCTGAAGTCTCAGCAAACATTTTTTCACCAAATCTTGATGATACTTGGTGGTAATGATCAGTTCACTAATCCCACTTGGCTGCCCAACTTTCACTCTTCTAGGTTCAAGCGTTCGTTTCCAGTAACAGTTTGAATTTTTAGGTTTCACTCTGTGTTCTGCTATATAGATAGATGTGTTTGAAACTCTAAATCAAACACGGTTTGTGCTAGCTCCGTGAAACTTGACAAAATGAAGTAGTTCTAAGTTCTATCTCTATGGTTTGTTTCCTCCTGAAGTACCCCATGCAGAGACTGGCGAAAAACACTTTCGTTTTAAAGGGGTTGCCAAGCTTCCAAAAAACTACTAGTTTGCTGAAATCTCAGCAAACATTTTTTCACCAAATCTTGATGATACTTGGTGGTAATGATCAGTTCACTAATCCCACTTGGCTGCCCAACTTTCAATCTTCTAGGTTCAAGCGTTCGTTTCCAGTAACACTTTGAATTTTTAGGTTTCACTCTGTTTTCTGCTATATAGATAGATGTGTTTGAAACTCTAAATCAAACACGGTTTGTGCTAGCTCCGTGAAACTTGACAAAATGAAGTAGTTCTAAGTTCTATCTCTATGGTTTGTTTCCTCTTGAAGTACGCCATGCAGAGACTGGCAAAGAACACTTTCGTTTGAAAGGGGTTGCCAAGCTTCCAAAAAACTGCTAGTTTGCTGAAATCTCAGCAACCATTTTTTCACCAAATCTTGATGATACTTGGTGGTAATGATCAGTTCACTAAGCCCACTTGGCTGCCCAATTTTCACTCTTCTAGGTTCAAGCGTTCGTTTCCAGTAACACTTTGAATTTTTAGGTTTCACTCTGTTTTCTGCTATATAGATAGATGTGTTTGAAACTCTAAATCAAACACGGTTTGTGCTAGCTCCGTGAAACTTGACAAAATGAAGTAGTTCTAAGTTCTATCTCTATGGTTTGTTTCCTCCTGAAGTACCCCATGCAGAGACTGGCGAAGAACACTTTCTTTGAAAGGGGTTGCCAAGCATCCAAAAAACTACTAGTTTGCTGAAATCTCAGCAAACATTTTTTCACCAAATCTAGATGATACTTGGTGGTAATGATCAGTTCACTAATCCCACTTGGCTGCCCAACTTTCAATCTTCTAGGTTCAAGCGTTCGTTTCCAGTAACAGTTTGAATTTTTAGGTTTCACTCTGTTTTCTGCTATATAGATAGATGTGTTTGAAACTCTAAATCAAACACGGTTTGTGCTAGCTCCGTGAAACTTGACAAAATGAAGTAGTTCTAAGTTCTATCTCTATGGTTTGTTTCCTCTTGAAGTACCCCATGCAGACACTGGCAAAGAACACTTTCGTTTAAAAGGGGTTGCCAAGCTTCCAAAAAACTACTAGTTTGCTGAAATCTCAGCAACCATTTTTTCACCAAATCTTGATGATACTTGGTGGTAATGATCAGTTCACTAAGCCCACTTGGCTGCCCAACTTTCACTCTTCTAGGTTCAAGCGTTCGTTTCCAGTAACACCTTGAAATTTTAGGTTTCACTCTGTTTTCTGCTATATAGATAGATGTGTTTGAAACTCTAAATCAAACACGGTTTGTGCTAGCTCCTTGAAACTTGACCAAATGAAGTAGTTCTAAGTTCTATCTCTACGGTTTGTTTCCTCCTGAAGTACCCCATGCAGAGACTGGCGAAAAACACTTTCGTTTTAAAGGGGTTGCCAAGCTTCCAAAAAACTACTAGTTTGCTGAAATCTCAGCAAACATTTTTTCACCAAATCTTGATGATACTTGGTGGTAATGATCAGTTCACTAATCCCACTTGGCTGCCCAACTTTCACTCTTCTAGGTTCAAGCGTTCGTTTCCAGTAACAGTTTGAATTTTTAGGTTTCACTCTCTTTTCTGCTATATAGATAGATGTGTTTGAAACTCTAAATCAAACACGGTTTGTGCTAGCTCCGTGAAACTTGACAAAATGAAGTAGTTCTAAGTTCTATCTCTATGGTTTGTTTCCTCTTGAAGTACCCCATGCAGAGACTGGCGAAAAACACTTTCGTTTTAAAGGGGTTGCCAAGCTTCCAAAAAACTACTAGTTTGCTGAAGTCTCAGCAAACATTTTTTCACCAAATCTTGATGATACTTGGTGGTAATGATCAGTTCACTAATCCCACTTGGCTGCCCAACTTTCACTCTTCTAGGTTCAAGCGTTCGTTTCCAGTAACAGTTTGAATTTTTAGGTTTCACTCTGTGTTCTGCTATATAGATAGATGTGTTTGAAACTCTAAATCAAACACGGTTTGTGCTAGCTCCGTGAAACTTGACAAAATGAAGTAGTTCTAAGTTCTATCTCTATGGTTTGTTTCCTCTTGAAGTACACCATGCAGAGACTGGCAAAGAACACTTTCGTTTTAAAGGGGTTGCCAAGCTTCCAAAAAACTACTAGTTTGCTGAAATCTCAGCAAACATTTTTTCACCAAATCTTGATGATACTTGGTGGTAATGATCAGTTCACTAAGCCCACTTGGCTGCCCAATTTTCACTCTTCTAGGTTCAAGCGTTCGTTTCCAGTAACACTATGAATTTTTAGGTTTCACTCTGTTTTCTGCTATATAGATAGATGTGTTTGAAACTGTAAATCAAACACGGTTTGTGCTAGCTCCTTGAAACTTGACCAAATGAAGTAGTTCTAAGTTCTATCTCTATGGTTTGTATCCTCCTGAAGTACCCCACGCAGAGACTGGCGAAAAACACTTTCGTTTTAAAGGGGTTGCCAAGCTTCCAAAAAACTACTAGTTTGCTGAAATCTCAGCAAACATTTTTTCACCAAATCTTGATGATACTTGGTGGTAATGATCAGTTCACTAATCCCACTTGGCTGCCCAACTTTCAATCTTCTAGGTTCAAGCGTTCGTTTCCAGTAACACTTTGAATTTTTAGGTTTCACTCTGTTTTCTGCTATATAGATAGATGTGTTTGAAACTCTAAATCAAACACGGTTTGTGCTAGCTCCGTGAAACTTGACAAAATGAAGTAGTTCTAAGTTCTATCTCTATGGTTTGTTTCCTCTTGAAGTACACCATGCAGAGACTGGCAAAGAACACTTTCGTTTGAAAGGGGTTGCCAAGCTTCCAAAAAACTGCTAGTTTGCTGAAATCTCAGCAACCATTTTTTCACCAAATCTTGATGATACTTGGTGGTAATGATCAGTTCACTAAGCCCACTTGGCTGCCCAATTTTCACTCTTCTAGGTTCAAGCGTTCGTTTCCAGTAACACTTTGAATTTTTAGGTTTCACTCTGTTTTCTGCTATATATAGATGTGTTTGAAAGTATAAATCAAACACGGTTTGTGCTAGCTCCGTGAAACTTGACAAAATGAAGTAGTTCTAAGTTCTATCTCTATGGTTTGTTTCCTCTTGAAGTACCCCATGCAGAGACTGGCGAAGAACACTTTCGTTTGAAAGGGGTTGCCAAGCTTCCAAAAAACTACTAGTTTGCTGAAATCTCAGCAAACATTTTTTCACCAAATCTTGATGATACTTGGTGGTAATGATCAGTTCACTAATCCCACTTGGCTGCCCAACTTTCACTCTTCTAGGTTCAAGCGTTCGTTTCCAGTAACAGTTTGAATTTTTAGGTTTCACTCTGTTTTCTGCTATATAGATAGATGTGTTTGAAACTCTAAATCAAACACGGTTTGTGCTAGCTCCGTGAAACTTGACAAAATGAAGTAGTTCTAAGTTCTATCTCTATGGTTTGTTTCCTCTTGAAGTACCCCATGCAGAGACTGGCAAAGAACACTTTCGTTTAAAAGGGGTTGCCAAGCTTCCAAAAAACTACTAGTTTGCTGAAATCTCAGCAACCATTTTTTCACCAAATCTTGATGATACTTGGTGGTAATGATCAGTTCACTAAGCCCACTTGGCTGCCCAATTTTCACTCTTCTAGGTTCAAGCGTTCGTTTCCAGTAACACTTTGAATTTTTAGGTTTCACTCTGTTTTCTGCTATATAGATAGATGTGTTTGAAAGTATAAATCAAACACGGTTTGTGCTAGCTCCTTGAAACTTGACCAAATGAAGTAGTTCTAAGTTCTATCTCTATGGTTTGTTTCCTCTTGAAGTACCCCATGCAGAGACTGGCGAAAAACACTTTCGTTTTAAAGGGGTTGCCAAGCTTCCAAAAAACTACTAGTTTGCTGAAATCTCAGCAAACATTTTTTCACCAAATCTTGATGATACTTGGTGGTAATGATCAGTTCACTAATCCCACTTGGCTGCCCAACTTTCACTCTTCTAGGTTCAAGCGTTCGTTTCCAGTAACAGTTTGAATTTTTAGGTTTCACTCTGTTTTCTGCTATATAGATAGATGTGTTTGAAACTCTAAATCAAACACGGTTTGTGCTAGCTCCGTGAAACTTGACAAAATGAAGTAGTTCTAAGTTCTATCTCTATGGTTTGTTTCCTCTTGAAGTACCCCATGCAGAGACTGGCGAAGAACACTTTCGTTTGAAAGGGGTTGCCAAGCTTCCAAAAAACTACTAGTTTGCTGAAATCTCAGCAAACATTTTTTCACCAAATATTGATGATACTTGGTGGTAATGATCAGTTCACTAATCCCACTTGGCTGCCCAACTTTCACTCTTCTAGGTTCAAGCGTTCGTTTCCAGTAACAGTTTGAATTTTTAGGTTTCACTCTGTTTTCTGCTATATAGATAGATGTGCTTGAAACTCTAAATCAAACACGGTTTGTGCTAGCTCCGTGAAACTTGACAAAATGAAGTAGTTCTAAGTTCTATCTCTATGGTTTGTTTCCTCTTGAAGTACCCCATGCAGAGACTGGCAAAGAACACTTTCGTTTAAAAGGGGTTGCCAAGCTTCCAAAAAACTACTAGTTTGCTGAAATCTCAGCAAACATTTTTTCACCAAATCTTGATGATACTTGGTGGTAATGATCAGTTCACTAAGCCCACTTGGCTGCCCAATTTTCACTCTTCTAGGTTCAAGCGTTCGCTTCCAGTAACACTTTGAATTTTTAGGTTTCACTCTGTTTTCTGCTATATAGATAGATGTGTTTGAAAGTATAAATCAAACACGGTTTGTGCTAGCTCCTTGAAACTTGACCAAATGAAGTAGTTCTAAGTTCTATCTCTATGGTTTGTTTCCTCTTGAAGTACCCCATGCAGAGACTGGCGAAAAACACTTTCGTTTTAAAGGGGTTGCCAAGCTTCCAAAAAACTACTAGTTTGCTGAAATCTCAGCAAACATTTTTTCACCAAATCTTGATGATACTTGGTGGTAATGATCAGTTCACTAAGCCCACTTGGCTGCCCAACTTTCACTCCTCTAGGTTCAAGCGTTCGTTTCCAGTAACACTTTGAATTTTTAGGTTTCACTCTGTTTTCTGCTATATAGATAGATGTGTTTGAAACTCTAAATCAAACACGGTTTGTGCTAGCTCCGTGAAACTTGACAAAATGAAGTAGTTCTAAGTTCTATCTCTATGGTTTGTTTCCTCTTGAAGTACCCCATGCAGAGACTGGCGAAGAACACTTTCGTTTGAAAGGGGTTGCCAAGCTTCCAAAAAACTACTAGTTTGCTGAAATCTCAGCAAACATTTTTTCACCAAATCTTGATGATACTTGGTGGTAATGATCAGTTCACTAATCCCACTTGGCTGCCCAACTTTCACTCTTCTAGGTTCAAGCGTTCGTTTCCAGTAACAGTTTGAATTTTTAGGTTTCACTCTGTTTTCTGCTATATAGATAGATGTGTTTGAAAGTATAAATCAAACACGGTTTGTGCTAGCTCCTTGAAACTTGACCAAATGAAGTAGTTCTAAGTTCTATCTCTATGGTTTGTTTCCTCTTGAAGTACCCCATGCAGAGACTGGCGAAAAACACTTTCGTTTTAAAGGGGTTGCCAAGCTTCCAAAAAACTACTAGTTTGCTGAAATCTCAGCAAACATTTTTTCACCAAATCTTGATGATACTTGGTGGTAATGATCAGTTCACTAAGCCCACTTGGCTGCCCAACTTTCACTCCTCTAGGTTCAAGCGTTCGTTTCCAGTAACACTTTGAATTTTTAGGTTTCACTCTGTTTTCTGCTATATAGATAGATGTGTTTGAAACTCTAAATCAAACACGGTTTGTGCTAGCTCCGTGAAACTTGAGAAAATGAAGTAGTTCTAAGTTCTATCTCTATGGTTTGTTTCCTCTTGAAGTACCCCATGCAGAGACTGGCGAAGAACACTTTCGTTTGAAAGGGGTTGCCAAGCTTCCAAAAAACTACTAGTTTGCTGAAATCTCAGCAAACATTTTTTCACCAAATATTGATGATACTTGGTGGTAATGATCAGTTCACTAATCCCACTTGGCTGCCCAACTTTCAATCTTCTAGGTTCAAGCGTTCGTTTCCAGTAACAGTTTGAATTTTTAGGTTTCACTCTGTTTTCTGCTATATAGATAGATGTGTTTGAAACTCTAAATCAAACACGGTTTGTGCTAGCTCCGTGAAACTTGACAAAATGAAGTAGTTCTAAGTTCTATCTCTATGGTTTGTTTCCTCTTGAAGTACGCCATGCAGAGACTGGCAAAGAACACTTTCGTTTGAAAGGGGTTGCCAAGCTTCCAAAAAACTGCTAGTTTGCTGAAATCTCAGCAACCATTTTTTCACCAAATCTTGATGATACTTGGTGGTAATCATCAGTTCACTAAGCCCACTTGGCTGCCCAATTTTCACTCTTCTAGGTTCAAGCGTTCGTTTCCAGTAACACTTTGAATTTTTAGGTTTCACTCTGTTTTCTGCTATATAGATAGATGTGTTTGAAAGTATAAATCAAACACGGTTTGTGCTAGCTCCTTGAAACTTGACAAAATGAAGTAGTTCTAAGTTCTATCTCTACGGTTTGTTTCCTCCTGAAGTACCCCATGCAGAGACTGGCGAAGAACACTTTCTTTGAAAGGGGTTGCCAAGCATCCAAAAAACTACTAGTTTGCTGAAATCTCAGCAAACATTTTTTCACCAAATCTTGATGATACTTGGTGGTAATGATCAGTTCACTAATCCCACTTGGCTGCCCAACTTTCAATCTTCTAGGTTCAAGCGTTCGTTTCCAGTAACAGTTTGAATTTTTAGGTTTCACTCTGTTTTCTGCTATATAGATAGATGTGTTTGAAACTCTAAATCAAACACGGTTTGTGCTAGCTCCGTGAAACTTGACAAAATGAAGTAGTTCTAAGTTCTATCTCTATGGTTTGCTTCCTCTTGAAGTACCCCATGCAGAGACTGGCGAAGAACACTTTCGTTTGAAAGGGGTTGCCAAGCTTCCAAAAAACTACTAGTTTGCTGAAATCTCAGCAAACATTTTTTCACCAAATCTTGATGATACTTGGTGGTAATGATCAGTTCACTAATCCCACTTGGCTGCCCAACTTTCACTCTTCTAGGTTCAAGCGTTCGTTTCCAGTAACAGTTTGAATTTTTAGGTTTCACTCTGTTTTCTGCTATATAGATAGATGTGTTTGAAACTCTAAATCAAACACGGTTTGTGCTAGCTCCGTGAAACTTGACAAAATGAAGTAGTTCTAAGTTCTATCTCTATGGTTTGTTTCCTCTTGAAGTACCCCATGCAGAGACTGGCAAAGAACACTTTCGTTTAAAAGGGGTTGCCAAGCTTCCAAAAAACTACTAGTTTGCTGAAATCTCAGCAACCATTTTTTCACCAAATCTTGATGATACTTGGTGGTAATGATCAGTTCACTAAGCCCACTTGGCTGCCGAATTTTCACTCTTCTAGGTTCAAGCGTTCGTTTCCAGTAACACTTTGAATTTTTAGGTTTCACTCTGTTTTCTGCTATATAGATAGATGTGTTTGAAAGTATAAATCAAACACGGTTTGTGCTAGCTCCTTGAAACTTGACCAAATGAAGTAGTTCTAAGTTCTATCTCTATGGTTTGTTTCCTCTTGAAGTACCCCATGCAGAGACTGGCGAAAAACACTTTCGTTTTAAAGGGGTTGCCAAGCTTCCAAAAAACTACTAGTTTGCTGAAATCTCAGAAAACATTTTTTCACCAAATCTTGATGATACTTGGTGGTAATGATCAGTTCACTAATCCCACTTGGCTGCCCAACTTTCAATCTTCTAGGTTCAAGGGTTCATTTCCAGTAACAGTTTGAATTTTTAGGTTTCAATCTGTTTTCTGCTATATAGATAGATGTGTTTGAAACTCTAAATCAAACACGGTTTGTGCTAGCTCCGTGAAACTTGACAAAATGAAGTAGTTCTAAGTTCTATCTCTATTGTTTGTTTCCTCTTGAAGTACCCCATGCAGAGACTGGCGAAGAACACTTTCGTTTGAAAGGGGTTGCCAAGCTTCCAAAAAACTACTAGTTTGCTGAAATCTCAGCAAACATTTTTTCACCAAATATTGATGATACTTGGTGGTAATGATCAGTTCACTAATCCCACTTGGCTACCCAACTTTCACTCTTCTAGGTTCAAGCGTTCGTTTCCAGTAACAGTTTGAATTTTTAGGTTTCACTCTGTTTTCTGCTATATAGATAGATGTGTTTGAAACTCTAAATCAAACACGGTTTGTGCTAGCTCCGTGAAACTTGACAAAATGAAGTAGTTCTAAGTTCTATCTCTATGGTTTGTTTCCTCTTGAAGTACCCCATGCAGAGACTGGCAAAGAACACTTTCGTTTAAAAGGGGTTGCCAAGCTTCCAAAAAACTACTAGTTTGCTGAAATCTCAGCAACCATTTTTTCACCAAATCTTGATGATACTTGGTGGTAATGATCAGTTCACTAAGCCCACTTGGCTGCCCAATTTTCACTCTTCTAGGTTCAAGCGTTCGTTTCCAGTAACACTTTGAATTTTTAGGTTTCACTCTGTTTTCTGCTATATAGATAGATGTGTTTGAAAGTATAAATCAAACACGGTTTGTGCTAGCTCCTTGAAACTTGACCAAATGAAGTAGTTCTAAGTTCTATCTCGATGGTTTGTTTCCTCTTGAAGTACCCCATGCAGAGACTGGCGAAAAACACTTTCGTTTTAAAGGGGTTGCCAAGCTTCCAAAAAACTACTAGTTTGCTGAAATCTCAGCAAACATTTTTTCACCAAATCTTGATGATACTTGGTGGTAATGATCAGTTCACTAATCCCACTTGGCTGCCCAACTTTCAATCTTCTAGGTTCAAGCGTTCGTTTCCAGTAACAGTTTGAATATTTTTAGGTTTCACTCTGTTTTCTGCTATATAGATAGATGTGTTTGAAACTCTAAATCAAACACGGTTTGTGCTAGCTCCGTGAAACTTGACAAAATGAAGTAGTTCTAAGTTCTATCTCTATGGTTTGTTTCCTCTTGAAGTACCCCATGCAGAGACTGGCGAAGAACACTTTCGTTTGAAAGGGGTTGCCAAGCTTCCAAAAAACTACTAGTTTGCTGAAATCTCAGCAAACATTTTTTCACCAAATCTTGATGATACTTGGTGGTAATGATCAGTTCACTAATCCCACTTGGCTGCCCAACTTTCACTCTTCTAGGTTCAAGCGTTCGTTTCCAGTAACAGTTTGAATTTTTAGGTTTCACTCTGTTTTCTGCTATATAGATAGATGTGCTTGAAACTCTAAATCAAACACGGTTTGTGCTAGCTCCGTGAAACTTGACAAAATGAAGTAGTTCTAAGTTCTATCTCTATGGTTTGTTTCCTCTTGAAGTACCCCATGCAGAGACTGGCAAAGAACACTTTCGTTTAAAAGGGGTTGCCAAGCTTCCAAAAAACTACTAGTTTGCTGAAATCTCAGCAAACATTTTTTTCACCAAATCTTGATGATACTTGGTGGTAATGATCAGTTCACTAAGCCCACTTGGCTGCCCAATTTTCACTCTTCTAGGTTCAAGCGTTCGCTTCCAGTAACACTTTGAATTTTTAGGTTTCACTCTGTTTTCTGCTATATAGATAGATGTGTTTGAAAGTATAAATCAAACACGGTTTGTGCTAGCTCCTTGAAACTTGACCAAATGAAGTAGTTCTAAGTTCTATCTCTATGGTTTGTTTCCTCTTGAAGTACCCCATGCAGAGACTGGCGAAAAACACTTTCGTTTGAAAGGGGTTGCCAAGCTTCCAAAAAACTACTAGTTTGCTGAAATCTCAGCAAACATTTTTTCACCAAATATTGATGATACTTGGTGGTAATGATCAGTTCACTAATCCCACTTGGCTGCCCAACTTTCAATCTTCTAGGTTCAAGCGTTCGTTTCCAGTAACAGTTTGAATTTTTAGGTTTCACTCTGTTTTCTGCTATATAGATAGATGTGTTTGAAACTCTAAATCAAACACGGTTTGTGCTAGCTCCGTGAAACTTGACAAAATGAAGTAGTTCTAAGTTCTATCTCTATGGTTTGTTTCCTCTTGAAGTACGCCATGCAGAGACTGGCAAAGAACACTTTCGTTTGAAAGGGGTTGCCAAGCTTCCAAAAAACTGCTAGTTTGCTGAAATCTCAGCAACCATTTTTTCACCAAATCTTGATGATACTTGGTGGTAATCATCAGTTCACTAAGCCCACTTGGCTGCCCAATTTCACTCTTCTAGGTTCAAGCGTTCGTTTCCAGTAACACTTTGAATTTTTAGGTTTCACTCTGTTTTCTGCTATAGAGATAGATGTGTTTGAAAGTATAAATCAAACACGGTTTGTGCTAGCTCCTTGAAACTTGACAAAATGAAGTAGTTCTAAGTTCTATCTCTACGGTTTGTTTCCTCCTGAAGTACCCCATGCAGAGACTGGCGAAGAACACTTTCTTTGAAAGGGGTTGCCAAGCATCCAAAAAACTACTAGTTTGCTGAAATCTCAGCAAACATTTTTTCACCAAATCTTGATGATACTTGGTGGTAATGATCAGTTCAATAATCCCACTTGGCTGCCCAACTTTCAATCTTCTAGGTTAAAGCGTTCGTTTCCAGTAACAGTTTGAATTTTTAGGTTTCACTCTGTTTTCTGGTATATAGATAGATGTGTTTGAAACTCTAAATCAAACACGGTTTGTGCTAGCTCCGTGAAACTTGACAAAATGAAGTAGTTCTAAGTTCTATCTCTATGGTTTGTTTCCTCTTGAAGTACCCCATGCAGAGACTGGCAAAGAACACTTTCGTTTGAAAGGGGTTGCCAAGCTTCCAAAAAACTACTAGTTTGCTGAAATCTCAGCAACCATTTTTTCACCAAATCTTGATGATACTTGGTGGTAATGATCAGTTCACTAAGCCCACTTGGCTGCCCAACTTTCACTCCTCTAGGTTCAAGCGTTCGTTTCCAGTAACACTTTGAATTTTTAGGTTTCACTCTGTTTTCTGCTATATAGATAGATGTGTTTGAAACTCTAAATCAAACACGGTTTGTGCTAGCTCCGTGAAACTTGACAAAATGAAGTAGTTCTAAGTTCTATCTCTATGGTTTGTTTCCTCTTGTAGTACCCCATGCAGAGACTGGCGAAGAACACTTTCTTTGAAAGGGGTTGCCAAGCATCCAAAAAACTACTAGTTTGCTGAAATCTCAGCAAACATTTTTTCACCAAATCTTGATGATACTTGGTGGTAATGATCAGTTCACTAAGCCCACTTGGCTGCCCAACTTTCACTCTTCTAGGTTCAAGCGTTCGTTTCCAGTAACAGTTTGAATTTTTAGGTTTCACTCTGTTTTCTGCTATATAGATAGATGTGTTTGAAACTCTAAATCAAACACGGTTTGTGCTAGCTCCGTGAAACTTGACAAAATGAAGTAGTTCTAAGTTCTATCTCTATGGTTTGTTTCCTCTTGAAGTACCCCATGCAGAGACTGGCAAAGAACACTTTCGTTTAAAAGGGGTTGCCAAGCTTCCAAAAAACTACTAGTTTGCTGAAATCTCAGCAACCATTTTTTCACCAAATCTTGATGATACTTGGTGGTAATGATCAGTTCACTAAGCCCACTTGGCTGCCCAATTTTCACTCTTCTAGGTTCAAGCGTTCGTTTCCAGTAACACTTTGAATTTTTAGGTTTCACTCTGTTTTCTGCTATATAGATAGATGTGTTTGAAAGTATAAATCAAACACGGTTTGTGCTAGCTCCTTGAAACTTGACCAAATGAAGTAGTTCTAAGTTCTATCTCTATGGTTTGTTTCCTCTTGAAGTACCCCATGCAGAGACTGGCGAAAAACACTTTCGTTTTAAAGGGGTTGCCAAGCTTCCAAAAAACTACTAGTTTGCTGAAATCTCAGCAAACATTTTTTCACCAAATCTTGATGATACTTGGTGGTAATGATCAGTTCACTAAGCCCACTTGGCTGCCCAACTTTCACTCCTCTAGGTTCAAGCGTTCGTTTCCAGTAACACTTTGAATTTTTAGGTTTCACTCTGTTTTCTGCTATATAGATAGATGTGTTTGAAACTGTAAATCAAACACGGTTTGTGCTAGCTCCGTGAAACTTGACAAAATGAAG